>NW_026863786.1:0-150986 GCF_026571515.1 Ruditapes philippinarum | reverse complement strand
TTTTTTTTAGAAAATCACACAAAAAAAATATTTTAAATACACAAAGCACAATGAATTTACTAAATAAGCACTGCAAACATAAAAAGTAACAGTTTTAAAACGCTAAAACTTGTTCAGGCAGAGGATTTATCACGATTGTAAATAAAACACAAGCACGAGAAAGTTCCCAGGTTCCAGAGACCATACTTCTCAAACAATTTCTCTGACCGAAGTGAATATTTTTTACAAATCCCGCCAAACGCGAAAAAAGTGAGATGTTATTTATTTGTTAGCCAATGAAACCAATCGTAACAACTCGGCAATCTCCGTCAAGTTCTTCTCGTCAACTTGACGGAGATTGCCGAGTTGTTACGATTGAAGGCGTCCGCGTTTTAGACTGCGCCGATTTTAGCTAAACTGACCTTGACCGCAGGTATCAACTTCCTGTTGAAAGTTTACAAAGTAAATTAAAGTTTCACTAAGTGAGAAGTTGTGTCTCTGATTTATAATTATTTAAAGAAATGCTTGTCCATGCAGTAGACGAACGAGATTTAACTTAAAAAAACAGATGGAATTTGTTTTTGTTTAAGAGGTGAGTTTCGTTTTCACGTGCTACAGGTGTGCTAATTTATATAGCCAACTGTTTTGATTGATTGATTGATTGATTTTCTTTAGACCGGGCGGTCAAGGATAACCTACGAAAGTGCAAGCACTTATTTCCAGTAGGGTCCTTACCTCAGCAGACACTAGAGACAGCTATGAGATACAAGGAAATCCGGGAACAAGTCCCTAGCTCTTATTGAATAGATTCCTTGGTTCTTTTACATGTTTTGACGTCTGAACTTAGATATTTTGTTCTGGGCCAAGAATCTCGCTTCTTAAATGCCCATACATGTATACTGTGCTCCTCTTAGGTCACGGTACTTAACACTTTAAAACAGTAAAGAACACAAACAATAAACTCACACTACCAAAACTGTCATAAACTGTATCATTTAGTCATTTTTCTGCTATATGACACAAAGAAACAACAATATATTCAATCAAAATTAGTTTTAATTTGTCAGATGTAGACCGTGTGTGGACTATTTAGAAAACAGTATGTCATCATTTAACTCGCGGTAATGGTGTTTTATTTCAGTTTTTTCATGTTTCAGTTAAAATGTCTTTATGTTATTTTGCATAATTTTAAGTATTAAAAGTATATTTACATTGTAACTCAAAATTTATTTTTTCAACAAACAAGAACATTTAGAAAATGATGATTGTTTCAGACGTATGCAACAATTTAATGGACTAATGTTGTTTTTTGCAGAAGTTTGTAAAATGTTGCTCAGTTTTACATACAAATCTATAGATTTAAATTATTTTGCACAAAAACTTTGTTGTTAAGGTGTTTGAATTAAATATGTCAATTCTGACCAATTTTAACACTGGTCACATGAAAATATGCCATTACCGCGAGATAAGTATTGACGCGGAATTAGTGATGTTGAGTATAATAGCCAAATATCTTGACCAGTTCAAGACTAATAATGCTACCTGTGTAAAAGGTGAGATAACCAGGTAACTATTTAAATTAGAGCTGTCATTGATTCAGTGCAAAGCATATCAACGATATATGGATATCAAGTGACTAAAATCAACGATACACCGATAAATCGATAATATCCTATACTCACTTGTCTGCCATTCACTTTCATACCTGTTTCAATGATTTCAGTCAAAAACATGTTCTGTACAGTGTCTTTACCACTGCATGATTTTTTCCAGACAATATTTTTTGTCACCATTGCTATAAAATAATTCCACTATATAACAAAAGGGAATTTGGAGGTTACGTACCATGGAGGTTACGTACCACTGCATAAATGTACCATTTTTGGAGATTACGTACCACTATAGAAATATATAATAAAGTGATATTAAGGGATAAGGTGTGAAACTATCAGGTTTATTGTTCAAATTCGCGCGTTAATTGTATTAATTTTGTAATGAGATTAAATATGTATGAATATAAAAGAATAAACAACATACCATACTCTATATTATTTGTATTTTATATAAATTATATATATGGTACGTATCCTCCAAAATATATAAGTGGTACGTAACCTCCAAAAATGGTACGTAACCTCCTGGTACGTATCCTCCGTGGTACGTAACCTCCAGTAATCTAACAAAAGCATAACATAAGATATAAATAACTGCTTCTGTATATATTTTGGGTGAATTTTATAATTTCTAGACATTTAATTTATAAGTCAAAAGTATCGATTTTTTAAAATGTGTATCGATTATTGATGGGCAAAAAAATATCAATGATACATCGATATTGTCGATATCAATGACAGCTCTAATTTAAATGAGACTTGCCATTCATAAGTTGTATCTTTTTAACTGAAAATTGATTTATCGGTCTGACAAAATAGAATCCTTGAAATTGCACTGCCTTGTAATAATAGTCAATACTCCAGGAACTTCTACAATCATGTACAATTATCCTCAGGTGTGAACGTTCATCAAAAACTGATTTCTTCATATATATACGTCAAGGTATATAACTTGCTGTAGCGTATTTCCCAACACTTGACGGTCAAAATTTTGCTCTCACATGTTTTTAAAATACCAGTAAGACATATTTTCATATCTATATGTGCAAACAAAGCACAAAAGAGAACTTCATAACATGCTTTTTATGCTCCCGAACATATAGTCGCCGCTTTGTCTGTCCCTCTGTCCGCACTACAGAATAGGGATAGGGGGCCATGTAACTGTAAACAGAACAAAAGGGAACAATAGAATTCATTCCGTAACAATAGAATAAGGGGCCATGGCCCTCTATTAAACAAAAGAAAATAACACTAGAAATGGCCCATTATCCCTATTCAATCGGACATCATAAAACTTTGTAGGTAGATAGATCACATTGGGTAAAAGTGCATTGTTGAAGAACCATAACTCTGTCTTGCCTAATTTTGGAGTTAAAGCCCTTTGTTCATTTTGACACATTGAACTTTGTCCTGGCATTACTCTAATTATAAGAGATATCAACATGAAACTTTGTAGGTAGAGAGGTTCTTATTTTGAAGTTATTGCCCTTTGTTAATTTTTTTTATACTTTCCTGTGTCCTTTTTGACTTTTGTCCGGGACATAACTCTAAAACTATTAGAGATATTAACATGAAACTTTGTAGGTAAATAGATCTCATTGGATAGAAATGCAATGCTAAAGAACCTAAACACAGCCTTGTCTAATTTTGGAGTTACTGCCTTTTGTTCATTTTTACACTTTTGAATTTTACCCGGGACATAACTCTGAAACTATAAGAGATATCATCACAAAACTTTATAGATAAATAGATCTCATTGAATAGAAGTGCAGTGCAAAAAAACATAACTCTGCATTGCCTTATTTTGGAGTTTTTGTCCTTTGTACATTTTTTTATATACTTTCCTGTGCCCAAAACCTTCTCGAGAGCATCACCCGGTTCAACCGGTTCTTGTTTGCATTTGGTAATAGGAAAAGTATGCCCCTGTCATGGCTCTTGTTTTTTTGTTGTTTTTTTAATAAAAGCTTTTTGCAGTGAGGGTGTTATTTACCGCCATCAGTGATACTTGTTGCTTCAAAATGAAGCATTTGCATTCCAATATTATCTTGTTTTTTGGGAGAGAGTTTATCAACAAAAAAAAGAAGAAGGAATATTAAAAACACTCTAAATGGCAAAATTTAAAATGTTGCAGGCTTTGTTTAATAAATGGAAAGGTTAAATGCAAGCTTGTGACAAAGCATGCCTTTTAGCAGCAGTTTCATTAAGGGTTCAACATTTAAACGTGAAAATGGTGAATAATGTCAGAATTGAAAAAAAATCTGAAGATATTTTCATAAAGCAGTTGTCACGGTGATCTTGGAACCTTCAATGACACTGTGTCATTGCATGAAAAATGGCACATTCTGTCTGCAAATAAAAAATAATTTGGTCCTAAACAATTAAACAGTGGGCAGACTGTGTAAAATGTAAATTTGAAAGGGGATCAGTGTGTGTATTTGGGTAAATTTATACTCGCCACCGGTTGCCCATATTGGCAAGTCCTCCAGAAGAGTATTAGTCATTTTAGATTTTGGAGGAAAGTGCAAGATACAGAGATGCTCCAATTTCAGAAGCTTCTCCTGGTTCTTTAACATACCAAGTGTTTTAGCACTCATACATGGGACCCCGATTTAAAGTCTCATCCGAATGACTGATTAGTAATGTTTAGTTGGCCAGTCTGGGAATCGAACCCACCATGTCAATTACAAGTCTCGCACTCAAACCGATTGAGCTATGCTGACTGGCTAAGGGGATCAGAAGGTATGAAGCCAGCATATTACAATTTTAAAAATCAGGTAATATATCATGAGGCCAGTTAGGGTGGTTGAGAATTAACTGGAACCACCTGACGAAGAAAAAGATAAATAGAACCTAGTTTATATAATTATAAGAGCTTAATAATTTTTGTTAAGACACCAATGCATTATTGACAGTGTTAATTGCACAGGACCCATTTACAATTGGAGGAAATAAAATGCCAGTGCTAGTCTGTGGCCTCAGTATGTGTGAAATTTTTTTGTCCAACATGGAAATCATTTATGAAATGTTACATAATCTAAACAAGTCTTTATGGAGCCAACCCCAATAAAAAAAAAACTCAGTTACGTATGTTAACTTTGAGCCATTGAGTTCATGGTGCTAGGCTGCCAGGAGGTTGGCAGAGTTCAAGGTTTTGTTATAGAAGGTTTTTTTTGCTGGAATCAAAATGAATTGTTTGGGTGAATTAACCGGTGCTTGAGTATTCTTTTTAGAGAGTAGACATTGTTTTACTGTTAAATTGGCCATAAAGTGATTTATGTAAGAAACTGGGATTTTGTTTTTGTATAAAATTTTCAAGTTCTCTAGTGTTCCAAAGATTGAAGATTTTCTTACATTCTTTGCTTTCGGTTGCCATAAGATTTATTTGTTTTTTTTTTCATTGTTGATGAGTTACTTTTGGAGATCCTGTATTTTAAATCTATGGCCCATCAAGCCTCAAAATGCAAATGTTCTTTTTTTTCTATTATTTTGAAGTCCTTTTGCAGTTTCCAAATGTTACCTTTTGGTGTTTTGGCAATCAGTTAAGTTAAAGTAACTAAGTATTTTGAATGGAAGTCAAAATACCACTATGTTAACATTTTGCTACCTTTATCATAAATTATTTCACATTCAGTGCTGTGGTACTTTCTTCAGGTAATAAGCATGTTACATTTATTCTAAATCCATAATAATTTATCTTATTTTTCTTCTTCTTTTTTTTGGTGAATCCCAAAGAGTGTCCCGGTCATAGGTAAAATAGGGTCAGTGATCCACCTACTATTTTGCCTTGCAATTCATTGTACTGTTATGAAAAACATAAGGGTATAATACATTTATATCATACATAATTTTATGATATATATATTACAATATACAGTAAAGTCCATAATATCTTTATTATTCAAACACTTTAATGCCTTTTTCGACAGGAAGAAAATTTTTATTACTTAAAGAGACTGCAATGACCTTCAATGACTAAATGCTTCTGCAGGGCAACATAATGTTTCATGATATATTAATCTTTTCTGTTTATGTTGGAGAAGAAACAAATGTATCAGATTACACCAATATTTCAAATATTTCTCTACAAAAATATCAGGCCAATATAAAGTTAAAACTTTTGGTTTTGGTTTGATTTAACAGGCAACAGTTTTTAAAATTACATAAAAATGTTTGGTTTTTTAATAGTTTAAGAAATGTGTTGTTTTTTTGCCATTTTTTTGTAACAATGATATCAAAATGTGTATCCATCTTTTTTTTTCTTTTAAAAAAATGAAAAGTAAAACCACATTAATTTTGATTACTAGTATATGCATTAAATAAGATTACCCTACCAATGACGATAACATCAGTCTGTCAGTTATTGTATTAAAAATGGACACAAGTATGTGACTCTTGAACTATTGTTAAGTTTAAGGTGTGGATGAATAACAATAAAAAATACTTCTGCCATATTTAATTACCCACTTCAGAGTCAGATAGAAAGAATGTTCATACAAATTATAGTAAAGGCCAACATAAATGTTGCTATGTGGTTCTTGTCAGGATTTCGAAATACACAATTCCTGTAATGTATTTTTATAAAATTCAGTAAATGTTGAAAACGGCTTATGGGTAGTAAGGTAATTATAACTACAAAAGGTAAATGAATGAAATTTTATGTGTTTTTTTGTCATGATTTTGAACTACATAATTCCTGTAATGTTTTGTTATGTATTTTTATTATATTCAGAAAATTTTGAAAATGGCTTAGATAAATATGAATAAAAAAACATACTGCAGAGGTAATTAATTAAATGGTGGCCAAGTGGTTAATGTGTTGGACTTGTGTAATCTAAAGAAAGCCTTACAGAATTATGCATTTTTCATTCAGATCATGTGACTTGATAATTTCATGAGCAGAAAGCATTCTTTTGTCCAAAAATAAAAATTTAAAAAATTAAAATAAAAATAAAACACTGGAAGAAATGAAGTCTGTGTTCATAGGATATTTTGGTTTTTTTTTTAATTAACAGAGAAAATAATGAAATATGTTTGATTATTTGTGAGGTATTGGTGATTACCAATAGTTTGATTTTGGAATTTCCTGGCTAAAATCTAACACAACAAAGGTTGGAAAATCAAATATTTACATGAAGCTTGAAAGTGAAACTATGGTGTTTCTTCAATATTATGGTCGATTCTTGAATATGTTGTTATATAGAATGTTTCTAATATAACACATAAAAACTGTGGATTAAGATTTAACAGAATAAAATGTTCTTCGCTGCCATTTAAAGTAGGCCTTTAACCGTTACCAATGATTTTGTGCTTTGGCCATTTTGCTGATAGGGAAAATTTAATAACCCATTATTATATAAACAGGAACATTCAGTAATTATTTATTGTAGTTGTTTCGGATATATGCCTTCATCAGATCAAAACATAATACAATTACCAGAAGAAACATAATTATATTTCTTTCAAACGAGCATTCTGGAATTATTCTTTTTCAAAATTCAAACGCAGAAGATGATATAGCTTTATATAGTCCAACACAATTGTCTTATTCAAGGGAAAATATGTAACAAATTTTCTCCACATTTCATGTTTTATCAGGAACCCAGTGTTTATTCTTAAGTGCCTAATTTGACATGATAAATTGTTTATTAGTAAGATAAACAATTATAATATCACTGTATTGCAGCCAGCCATATTTTACACAGCCAACATTTGTCTCTCTTATCACACAGAATTGCATTTTAACATTTTCAGTTTTTAACGTTTTTACCCATGGATTAAATTCAGGTGCAATATTTTGATAAAACACTACAGGGAATTTGGTGGAGGCTTTAAAATAAAGCTGTGTGATACATGATAAACTGGTGAGTGTTGGTGAATTTAAACTTTGTAATTAATGATGACATATATCAGAATCTGTGATTATTTATTGTTTGTCTAATGTTTTACAATAAGTAACAGTGGCACGTCACTGTAAAAAAGTTTTGACATCATTATGCTACTTTGATTTGTTGTTGTCGGTAATGAACAGTGTTAGAGCTTCTGTTGTTTTTCAAACACTTCATGCATTATAAGATGTATGTTTGCATGGTCAGGAAGATTTCGTGGGTCCTGTACTGATCGGCAAGATTATATTGTGCTATTTTCGTGTCTGGGCAACATCTCGTAGAAGCGAGATTCTGACCCAGAGCGAAAATATCTCAGATTATCAACTTTGACATATCAAAATATTTTGACTAGGTCCTGAGCTGCTCTGTTCTAGTCTACACATAAAAGGGACATAGGGGTTTTTCATCAGCAAATTTTGTGTGACTTAAACATTACAAAACTGTAATAAGGTAAAAAAAACCAACTACAACATTTATATCATTCTGATAATGGTTGTCCTAAATACAGGAAACGGTCTATTTTAGCGCTGTATTAGAGGTGTTTTTATTGTCAAACATACAGGGCTTCAATTATCCTGCGTTTACATATATTTTAGATGGCCTGGTAATGCATGCATATTTAGATTTAAGAAATACGTGTTAAAGTGATAATTTATAGTCACTTTGACAGTGTTTATTTAGCTGAGAGAGAAAGTTTTTATAAAGATACACACTTCAAAATAATGTGATACAGTCTTTACAGTGTATCTGATATCTGAATGATAAATTTAGGGGTGAAATATTTTCTCTAGTCTTTTGTACCTTTATTTTCTATTTTGAAATGTCTTTGCAGCATTGAAACTGATACCTGAATATAAATAATGACACAGGTATTTATCCTTAATACTTGAAATAAGAAAAAAAAAGTAGATGTAAATACAAAATATATTTTAATTGTATTACCTTTGTATTTCTTTTTTTTTTTTAATTTTTTTTTTTTTTTTTTGGGGGGGGGGGGGGGAGGATTTTAATCTTTATTAAGTTTCAAGAGACCTGGTAAAGGTATTATGTCATCTTTGCAGAAAATAAACACCTGGTATCTCTCTGTCCATTTTAACATGCATAAGTGGGAACCAGAGTTTAGAACCATGACCCTTTGACATCCTCACTGAAAGCCTGCAAGATGAAACTCTTACTATAAGGTATTAAATTCTAAAATGTTTCTTTGAATTTTTTTTTTAATGAAAATATTTTTTTAAAGTCATAAGTAGGTCACTGTACAGTTATGTGAAAGGATGGGGGTCTTGGTGACACATAGTTAAGAATGACACTCTTAAACTTCAAGTAATTAGTCATCTGTTTCACTGTACAATACATTAGGTCAGTGATTATATGGTGAAGTTTTTCTTGACCTCACACTGGTTTATAATGACTACCCTATTACATACTTTTGTAAGCTCATAGTCATTTTATGGTGATATGTCTTAAAGGAACTCGGACACTGAGGTCAAAACACCTATAAACATGAAATTTAAAATTCTTACAATTATATCAAGTGAAGCATTTCAAATAGAAAAAGTGCATAGAAAAATCAAGAAATGACACTGCTCAGTATTTGATTGAAAATCCATATTGTATGCGATCCATCTTTTATGCCATTCTTGGTCCGTTTTGAGTGAAAAGCGTATGTTGCAGCGTTTTTATTTGTTTGGGTCGTCAGACCAAACAAATTATGGTAGCGAAATTTCAGAGTCTAATGTTGTTAATTGCAAATGCCGAAAGTAGTCCACTTTTTGAAGCGGTTACTTCCCTTTTGTATGTGGACTAACGCCGAAAAATTCAGGGGAGATCACTGCATAAAGATGGTCAAAGACAGGCGCCTTAATTTACAAGCAAAGTAATTCCCGAATGGGCGAAGATTTCTAATATTCTTTTATTGTATTTTCTGATCGAAAATAAGTAAATACAAAGCGGACATTCAATCTCTGACACAGAAGTTTACGACAAACCTAATAACAAGTAGTTCTCAAAACAGCTTAAAACTAGCGATTTAAAAGAAAGAAATATTTTTATTTTGTTACAAGTATCCAACAAATTACAACGCATTCAAAGTTTAAAAATAGTGTTGGCTTATAGAATTTTCAATAAATGCACAATCACAAAATACGCGGATGAATATGATTTTATCAATGAAAATACTATTTTTAGCGATGTCGATTACCGAATACTACACAAACCGAGTAGTGGAATATATAGATTCTACATGTTGGACTGTTTGGGCGAGAAGATTTTCGCTAAAATATTTACTTAAATTTTAAACAACAGGTTTATCCTGAACAAAATACCTCGAAATTAATAAGGATTACAAACCCGAAATGCAATGGAAGTTCTAAATTTAGAATGACTTGATGTTATTCAGACATTGTTTGTATAATTTCTCCGTGGTACAGGGGTAACGCGCTCACTTAGTGAGTGAGAGGTCTCGAGTTCAAATCCCAGTTGAGGAAACTTTTTTTTTTGGTTAAATTCTTTTTTAAGTGTCTTTGTTAAGGAAGTAGCCATGATATGCAAGGATAAAGTGTGGCTGTCGTAAAAAAATGAACATAAATGATTTTTTGATGCAACTCTAGTTATGCAGAATTCCGTATGTATCAAACTCTGGTGCCTTGCAAAATGAATTACAATACATAAAAATAAACTTATACGGGAAAATGCATACAGATATACAGTACGATTTAGGTTGCAAAGATCAGAAAATACCACAGAACTTGCAGCCCTTTGATTCTTTATAAATATACATGCTTATAGTAAGCTCCAGGATTATTTACATCTGTGTTAAACAAAAGTTAAAGTCGTTACAAGCCCTTATTTAGAATAATATGGTTTTCTTCAGGCCGTTCACATATAAATTCACCGTGGCTGAAGGGTTTTCGGGCTCGCTTAGGAAGCAAGAGGTCTGGAGTTCAAATCCCAGTAAAGGTAACTCTTTTTTTTCAAATTGTTTAAGTCAAATAAACATTGGATTGAATATAAGTGTTGCAATTAGTCTTATAGCCAATTTACTACAATTAAAACGCTGGAAAGCATTGGTGGCACTATACATATAATCTCACAACCTGCACCTTTCTTACATTCTGAGACCCAAACAAATTCAGCGCCTTCTGTGCTTTGATTCATTATTGGGACATTTTGAACAGTATTAATGTCAAAATTAATGATTCTAGAAAAACAGAATGAGGGAATAATCTAAAAATTTGCACCCAGACCTGTATCAAATGATACACAAATTTCAGGGAAAATATTTCCTCTAACAACCTCAGTGAAGTCCCTTTACAAGTGAAATGAGGTCAGTTGGTATAGAGAGGATACTGATTGCCTCATTTTACTCTCATAAAAAAAACGCAAAAGGACTAGATCCTTTGGTGAGGTCACCCAAATTTGATTAATCACTCAAAAAACTGTTAACTGTATTTATGTTGTGGAATTTTTTAAAAAGGTGGAGATAGAATGAATTTGGAATGGCAAAATAACTGATATAAATTGTGTGCTGCCACCTGGTGTGATTAATGGTATCATTTAATGGTAATTTCCCCCCCCCCATGTTAATAGGTAATGGTTACATACACTTCACTTTATAAGATGTCCAAAACCTATACCATTAAAACCAGCTTCCATTTATTTATACCAAAGTTAATTTAATGCTGAAATTATCTGAAGGTGAAAAGAAAGATTTTCTGTAATGATGGTCTATCTACCTAACTCTTCATTCTGGGCGGAGCATAAGGTCAAATCAAGGTCTCTTCATTCAGTCTGATTCTTTGCCTTTTTCTCCGCCTCACCCCATGTCATTTTCAAGTCTTTTAATTCATTTAAATTCCACCGTCTTCCTCCATGTCATCTTCCAAATGTTTAAGTCATTGTAACTGTTATAAATTTTTTTAATTTTTTTTGAAAAAATGTTACAAGGCAAGCCTTAAAATTATCTTTGTTTCCTATACCTCAATCACGTTGATCACATTCTCTGTTTCCATGTTAGGTTAAAAAAAAACATTTTTTTTCCTAGGCAATAAAATCTTTTGGTAGCTGTGATGTTTGGGGGTAATTAGCGGATGTTGGGGAAACAAACAATATTTTTTGTTCTAGGCCCTAAATATTACAAATTTTATTACATTAGGCCATTTTAAATTTTCAGCCCTGTGTATAATGCTTGAAATGTGATGCTTGACTGTTAACAGAGATAGTTATATAATTATTACAATGTTAATAAATATAGGCTTACACTGTAATAATATCTGGAAAAAGTGATCCATCAGAAGCATTAATCACAACAAAATTACATGAAAATTGTAGACTCGGTTTGATTTAGTCTGTACATAAGGGATAATGAAAAAGTGCAACATCCCCTCATGGCTCATGCCCCCTGATTAGCACCGAAGAACTGCATGAAGACTAATATGTCTATAAAATAGAGAATATAAGAATCCCTAAAGAAAGCTCAACACGACAAAATTTAAAAAGTTGCGGGCTTATTTGATTGAGCCTGATTAGTCTAATTATATCGTTTTAAGTTTACACTGAAGTAATTTTTAAACACTAAAGAAGCAAATATGAAAATTAAGCTTGGCCTTTAAGGATGTAAAAAATTGAGACAATTTTTTATGCACATTTACATTGCATCTTGATGTTTCATGATTATTTGATTACAGTCATTTAGTGTCAATTTGTGTATGAACTCCTCTAATGTGGGAACATTCTGCTATGTGTAAGTAGTTTCATTATTAGTGTAACTCTATAGTATAGTTTTTCTTTGAGTCCATTATTTTATTTTGATTTTATTTTCATGATGAAATGATTCTGTATTATTCATTTCTTTTATTATTGCCAGCTTTTATGGAAAAAAAATGCTTTGAAATATAAAAATGAGGCAACATATTGTACTTGAGAATCAAAATAAAGATAAATGTTAATTTCCTTATATAGATAGCAATATAATGTGTACCGATTTGGCTGCAGTGTAATTTTGAGTCATAGAATGTCATGATTTAAGGCAAGGATTTACATGTGAATGAAATTTCTGTTTTATGACTCTCATATATATATTTTTGTGCAGAACACTTGTTAAAAATTCCTGAAGGGTTGTTTATTGTTTGTTATATATAAGCTGGGAGGAGTGAAATGAAGTATCATCGATAACAATATATTTATATATTATTAAATCTACGAACTCTTTTGATTCAATACTATTCCATTCAGGATATTTTAATGAGGAAGTTTTGGGATGTGTTTTAATATGTTCTGGATATATATTATATTGTGATTAAAATTTTTCATAGAGAATATTTCACTTTAGTTTTCAAATACACCCAAGTTGTCAGTAAAATAAAACAGCTTCCAGATTGATGTGAAATTCTGTTCTTGTTTTTCTAATGGAGAAAAATGATTTGTTAAAGTAAAATGACATATTTAAGAATCTGGTTTATATCATAAAACAAATTATATTTAATTTTGAGATGTCTGACTACTTAAAATGAGGAAGTTATTAATTATGACGTACCTAATATCTTAGGTTTAGTTAAAGGGACTCCACTTAGGTAAAAAAAATTCACATGATGGGACTGAACATATTTTTTCAAGACTAATATTCCATTTGATATTGGTATAGACCAATAACATGGGTTCAAGATTTTAGATCATTTACTCATTCTCCTTTTCCAGAATAATTTATCTTATTGTGAAAAATGTTCTAAAATTGAAAGGCATAAATTGCTGCCTTTTAGTGCTAGTTTTTACTCAAATTGGGCAAAGGATAGCACAAAAGTATGATCTTTAATTCACTTCTGAGTACATTTATGAATTACCTTTTGCATGTTTCTATGTATTTAAGTATATTTTAGCTGATCTATGATAGAAATTCAAATTAATTGTTATTTAGACCTCATTGGAGTTCCTTTAACCCTCAACCTGCTTGCAGCATCAGATTTTAGTCATGTGACCAGTGCAGAACAATGTCAAAACGTACAGAGTGAATAGTGCAGACCATGAGCTGACGATGTGCACCTGATTTTGGTCTGCGCTGGTTGCATAGCAACAAGAAGCTGCAGTAAGTTGAGAGTTTAAGACTATAAAAATTTAACATTATAATTTATATTGTACAAAAACACATAGTTGGTTTGCATATCAGACAATCTCACATTTTGATAACTTCAATACAGTATATTTTCTGAAGAATTTTCCTTTAATTAGAAACAAAATAATTACAGAATACATAAATCAGAGTAATGAGATAAAATTTCACCAGATTTGTTTGTTTAATTGTTCATATGAGGAAATATATTGCCAATTTTTCATGTTGTTGTTGTGAAGGATAATGAGGAGGTGGTGGGTGAAGATTTAGATGTACCTGAGTCATGTAGAGATACCTGTTGATCAACTGGTCCAAGATTTTCCTGCAAGATAAACATTTAAAAGCTTGAATCTATCAGAGCTATGGAATGATGTTGTAGATAAACATTGTGATAAATTCAGCAAATATACAGCTATAAATATATTCCCCTGTACCCAAGATTAGCTCCAAAATTATTACTTATCATCAAATCATTCGATCAAAAAAAATGTTTGAAAACTCTTCACCTGTTGTATGAAATTACGCAGAAATGTTTTTATGAAATAAGTTTTATATTCTGAGTGTAACAGTTTAGCATTTTGCACGATTTCATGATGAATTTAATTTCTTATTGATTGTTTACAGTCAGTTTTTGGAACAATTGTTAGGGGAAAATAATATTTTATTTATTGTTTTATTGTGAATCTGAGAACAAAATTGTGGATAAAGAACCAGTCTGATTATTGTCAAATTTAAAACAAAGAGAACCAGACTGTTATATGGAATTACTGTCATATGTGCCATTTATAAGTAATTGTGGGAAAATGTCATCATTTGGAAAATTGGAACAATTACATCATGACCTTTGCAGGTAATTGAAATTTTTCTGTTGTTGAAGTTTTGTTTGCTTTCAGTATATATGTGAAAATTCCTTTTTATTGGATTTGGAAATAAAAAGTGTTTTAAAGATTGTAAGCAAAATAGGTTGGCAAGTATAATATGAGCCGTGTCACGACAAAACCAACATAGTGCGTTTGCGACCAGCATGGATCCAGACCAGCCTGCGCATCCGCGCAGTCTGATCAGGATCCATGCTGTTCGCTTACAAACCCTATAACAAGTAGAGAAACTGATAGCGAACAGCATGGATCCTGATCAGATTGCGCGGATGCTCAGGCTGGTCTGGATCCATGCTGGTCGCAAACCCATTATGTTGGTTTTGTCGTGACGCGGCTCATATATGAAACCTTATTTGGTTGTGCTTGTAGACATTATAGTGGTTAACTAAAATTCTAGCTTTTGTCTGTATGATAATGCCTGGCCCAGCATATCAAACATTATAAAAGCTGGAATATCGCCATGTGATATATAACATTTAAACATAGTGATGTTGTGACTATAGTAAAACAAATGACAACAAATTATTACACAGTTTTAACTTTAATTTTTGCTATGACATTTAGGAAACTATCAAATATTCTATGTATTAAAGTACTATTTGTAAGATAGCATTTAGGGCACAAATTTAAACAGGACTTTGGTAAAGTTTTTCTACTATACAGTTAAGTTATTGTGATAGATCTTGTTTACATTTCCTAGGTTATGTCACACTGTTATCAGAATATAAACACAATATTACTGTAATCATAGACTAATCTTTCCTATATTAGCTGTGAACAAGCTTCCTTATCGGCCTATAACTGTGATTTCCAGCATGGAATTTGGAGCTCTCCATTATTTGTTTAAGGCATTCAAATATAAAAGTCATACATGTGAACTTTTTAATGATCAAGTGGGAGATTTTTTCTTCAAAAAGAGGGAGGTTTTAGAATTTGCAATAAACAAACATCAAAAAGAGGGAGATTTCTTTAATTTGTGAAAATACCCCTTATTTTAAGAAAAATCTTTGAAAATATGGCTGCAAAAAGTGGGAGTCTCCCGCTAAAAGTGGGAGAGTTCACATGTATGAAAAGTACAAAAATGATGAATCTTGAAACAAGACCTAAAATGGCAAAATTGAAAATATTGTAGGCACTGTTTGATTGAGTATGTTCATTGACTTGAAAGCTATACCATCCACACCTTGCAACAGAAATATTGTAGTCAAATGCAGCGCTAGAGTGTATACTCAATGTAAGCTGTGATATATTGGCCTAAAATAGGTAAGTCTTCATTGTCACAGATGTGGTAACTTTAAACATCTGACAAAAAGGTCAACTTTTTAACTCAATAATTAAGCCACTTGTATATAAGGTCAGTGTCTGTGAGGTGTAGTGTGGGGGTGATGTTGGGTGGTGGGGGTGTGGGAATGAAGGTGGGAGGAGGATTGCTTTAGTTTAAATGATAATTGATATATACCCATTATTTATTTCCACAAAAACAAAAAGGTAGAAAGTCAAGCCCACAATTGCAGACATGTCTATGTTGGTCTAAGTTCACATTGATTTAATATTTTAAAGCAAAAAATAAGTGCAATAGCACAATCACTGACAGTACGTGACTCAAAATCTTACAAAGATATCTCTTGTATAATCAGACTAGCAGTTAATAGTAAAACAAGGTGTTTCTTTAAATGTCTGACACAAGTAATAGCTAGATTATTATAAGAGATAAATCGTGAAAGACGATATTTCACCGTGGTCTTAATGAATGAATAACATTTGTAAATAACGAATGTCCATTATATTCCTAATTGGTAGAACAAAACAGTGCTTTTGTTAATTAATGTTTACAGGTTACGGCATTGATTTAGATCAACACTGATTTTAGATAATCATGAAATTTAATTACAACTCTAGCAATACAGGTGACCAACTTTGTATTTTTTTGTTGTTAATTGAGGGGACGGGGTAACTTTTTTGTGTGTCTGTGTTAATACCACAAACTGTATGTTCTATGTTTGGAAGGATGGATTTAAATCAGTTTAGATTTGTTTAAATTTTAACTGGATATTTTGTATATAATGGCTGTTGTAGAAAGGTGGCAGGATCTGTACAGGTATTCTATAATTATATCATTATACAACTATACTTTCTTTGCTTATTTTGATTGTTTTAAATTTTAAGTAACTTAATACACAAGTCCTTTTATGGTAGATCAAGTCCAGTGATCAATTTGATATTGGGTGTTTGGTCCCAATGATTAAAGTAATACTTACTCTGAGGATAAGATAACCGGACTCCGGTTAAAGCTCAACTATTTCAAGAAAAAAATCAGCTATTATGATTGCTGCATTATAAATGAGCCGCGTCATGACAAAACCAACATTATGCGTTGCGACCAGCATGGATCCAGACCAGCCTGTGTATCCGCGCAGTCTGATCAGGATCCATGCTGTTCGCTTACCAACTTTATTACAAGTAGAGAAACTGATAACGAACAGCATGGATCCTGATCAGACTGCGCGGATGGGCAGCTGGTCTGGATCCATGCTGGTCGCAAACCCACTATGTTGGTTTTGTCATGATGCAGCTCAAATGTAGTTGTCATGCAATGTTAATTATTATATCCCATTATTCAAACATTTTAAAGGTTCTCAAACTTCTGAAACATGTGATACTTGCTTATCATGATAAGGTGCAGTTGTTAGACAAGGGGCATAATTTTGAAGCTATATTTTTGGGGTTATGCCCCTTTTTAACATAGAATTTTGCTGTGATTAATTAGCTTTAGCCACTATATCATAGTCAGGCTATGTTAAACATCTTTGCAATCTGAACATCCATAACCAACTTCAAAATTTCATCAAAATGTAATATAAATTAATCATGCACAATACCAAAAATTGATCTTGTACTGTATTTAGCATTGATTAATTATAAATAAGTGTTGACAGTCAAGTATCCAGTGTCCCTCTAATACCCTGCTCAGATTTCCTTAAACCAAAATGTATGGCCCAAAATTAATCTAGCAATCTTACAACAATCATTTACTTTAATGATTTAGTTAAAACTAAAAGAAGAAAAAAACCAATGAAATTATAATTAAGCAACTGGACAGTACATGGAAACAGTGTGTTTAATTTTAGGATTAGCAGTAAAGAACTTTTCGCAGCTGGACACATAAACTTTGTTCTGATAATCTGTCTACTATATTGTAACATTTTTACAGGGGGGATCTACCTGTAAAGCTGCTTTATGTATTTCTGAGAAATATCTTTCTATATAAATAATTTACCGAGCTGTCAAAATGTCTAAACAAGTTATAAATAAACAATTTTATGAAGGTTTCCTATCTTAGCTAGACATTTTGTCTTAGATATAATGTGATATCTTAGAAAATGTCTATCTTTAAATGATACAGATTTATTTCTGGTTCCTGCAGTTGATGTAGGTATTACATAAATTTGTTAAAATAATGTACAATAGAAATTGTACATTGATATGTTTTTGTAGTTTTAAAAATTTATTTATTTCACATTGTTTGACTTTGGTATACCAGAATGGTATTTTCAGAATGTGATGCAATTTCAGAAGGGCAGATAATCCTAAATTAATTTGTCATGTAAAGTTATGTCCCTTTTTCAACCATCCTTAACATACTGTCCAGAGCTGATAAATGTTCAGCGTGCTGGCCATGGATGGGCAGGTTTTTTTGTCTTAGAATTGTCTGTGTTGACACTTAATAGTTTTGTTTTGTTTCATTTTTCCATAGGTGACAAAAATAATAATAAATTTTAAACATTAAAAAGTTGATCGCACTTAGATGTTGCCTGTATCATAAACATCAGCTATAGTTATATTCTCTCCCTTGTTAATATTAATGTCAATTTATTGTACAATTACAAAATCCAGAGATGCTTTGAGTAACAAACTTATATTATTAAAAAAAAAAAATTAAAATAAAAAATGCATACTGTATTTATTGAATATATTGATTGAGGTAAGTTTAAAATGCAAATTCTTAAACAGGAAATGCAACTGGTGCCCTATATTTAATGAATTAATTCAGCAGAGTACAGAAAGCAACAAGTTATTATGTCGTACAATTATTCCAAATCTTGTCACTTCTTCCGTAAGATTTTATGACATATGAATACATTATATAGATTGAAATAATAATACATTTTACGTTTTACGGTCGAACAGATTGTATGGAAAAGGCCCGGTAATAGGCGGGTTGTAGTTTTGTTATTATGCAGTCAATTGTAGCACCAATATCAGATAAAGTAAACTACAGGTAATTTTAAGTTGTTATTTAAACAGTGATTTATTTTGTGTTGAAAATAATAATATTTTCATAATATTTGAGTCAGTGGTAGTTGGATTAATAACTGGATTTTAAGCAGTTATATATTTTATCAGCTACGGGATTTTAACTGTTAAGTTTGTTGTTTTATAAGCCTTGGGATTTAAACAAAGGTTTAAGGAAGTTTAAGTTTTATTTTTTATTAACCTCCGGAATTTTAACAAAGTTAATAGAAGTTGAGTTGAGTTTTTTTTTAACAGACCTTGGGATTTTAACAAAGGTTGAAGCAGGTGAGGGTTTTATTAATGGCATACCCTTGCTGAATAGATTATGCCACCAGTAATTATAGCCAGGCAAGCCTGAACAGGGGGATCAAACTTGCTACTCCTTCATGGGTATGTGGCTTCTAAACCACTGATATACCTATAACCTCTTTAATTAATTGATAAGTTTATAGTAGCATTTAAATATACATACTGAGCTCCCTAGAATTATTTCGATACTAATTTGGAAAGAAGGGAAACATCTATGATGCAATTTATAGTTGCCAGCCCCCTCAACATTTATATTTTATATATTGAATAATTTATACAATGAAATATACCACAGCATTATCATATCAGTCATAAAATATTTTAATGTTTCTTTTATATGCATGAAATATATCCCCCTACCTGTATATGCAGATGAATATTTTATTTTTGTTTTATTCAAACAATATGCTGTAGGGGTCATGTTGTTCACCAGCTGAAAATTATTTATTGTAAAGTTGAGTCTGTCTTGGCTACAAAATATCTTTTGAAGTTTTTGTTTATCAAAATGTTTTCATGTTACATGGCTCTAAGTGGATGATGTGTTTTTATTTGATAGTTATTTTGTCAAGTTGATGTCAGATGAGTTAAGGTTTTATTGTTGTTTTACACCCTATAAGCTTCTTGTTATTAAATAGAATTTGACTGGTCATTTTGTTATTGTTTTAACAATTGTTTCAAGGCAGAAAATAGTTCTTTGTTTTTGGTATTGAACTGTGAGGCTGAGTTTAACCTTTTCCTTGCTTAAAATATCTTAAATGGACTTGTCCATTTTTCAATCTGGACTACACCATTCTTCATTTATTTGGGAAATTTCAAAATATGTTCTGAAACAGTTGAGACCATGATGATCAGATAGTGTGGATGTTCCCCTGGCTGATCTTGGTCTGCACTGGTTGCATGGAAATATTTATTTGTAATCAGCAGGGTTAGGGTTAAAGTTATTTAGCAGTATAATTTTCAAACATGCATGACTATAGCTTTTCAAGTTAAGATATTAAAGCAAAATAAATTGAGGAATGGAAAATAAAAACAACCATTAATGATGTAGGGATGTTATCTAATGATAGTTATGAAGAGTGGAATAATGTTGTTTTTGTTGTTTGATGGTGTATAATATGATTGTTTTATGTTGTTAATGGGCAATATGTTTGTTTATTGTTGTTTTAACTGGTGTTTTATGTTGTTTTAATAGTTCATTAATGTTGTTATATTGTTGTATATTTTCAGACTGGTGTTAGAGAAGCATCACCAGAACAACATGGCTACCCGGCATATCGCCGTGGAAACCTGGCTGGAGGCACTGGGTATGATGGAATATGTGACATGCTTCTCGCAGTATAATGGTGTTGAGGTGAGATATATTTATACTTGTCTGTCTATTCTTCAACCGTTACCACCCTCTGTATTTGAAATGGACTTGTCAATCATTCTTTCAATCTGGGGACCAGTTTCTCAAAGCTCTGAGATGCAGAACCTTACATAAACTGCTGATCTTTATTAAGCTTAGCTAGCTTTATGTCACATGAAGGCAGCCACACAATTTGGTTATTGAAAAAATTAATATGAAATGAGATTGTTTTTGACATAAGGAAAGAAGATAACATATTATTCCTCTACATTAAAACTGAGAGAGATATCCTTATAAGTTTTATTATAGGTACAGCTTTGTTCAAATTATTCTGTAGGGGGCGTACATGGCAGAGTGATTAAGATTGTTGACTTTAAACCCCTTGCCCCTCACTGCAGTGAATTCAAATCCTGACAGGTACTTAGGATTATTCATGTGAGAAAGCTTAGTCCAGCTAACTCTAGCTTACAGTGCTACTCAGATGTCCATTATGACAGTGCCTGAAATAATGCACAGAAGGGCATGTGATGTCTTCCTCCACCAGTAAAGCTAGAAAATTGCCATATGACCTATATATACTGTGCTGGTGCAATTTACAGTAAGACCCAACCATATAAAAAAATGAGAGAATAATTTTTTAGTTAGATGAAGTATTAATACACAGTTGTGCAGCTAGATAACAACTCCCTGCTGAGGTTTATTCTAATGAAGTATTGAAATTTATTGCACTTTTATAATTCTACCTGACATATTATTTGAATGGAAATTAATTAAATTAAATTTAAGCTTTTTAATTTAATATTCTCTTCAATGAGTAATCATCTTATCAAGATAGGCATGAAAGACACATTGGTTGTTTCATTTCAAGTTTTAGCTTCACTATTTGAGGAATAGGGACAGCTAGTATACTCACTCAGGTGTGAGCATCACACTGGTTAAGTTTTTGTGTGCAAGTTGGTATATCCAAAACTACAGAAGGATATTTGCTGAAATTTCACACACTAATTTATGATATTAAGGATTACATGGTGAAAAAATCTGCATTAGTCTAAGTAGATAACATGGAAAAACTTTGTCTGAAGAAACAAAGAAGTTGCATGCCTTAATCCAAGTTATGTTGTTTTTATATCAATAAGATTGTATGTTTTGTTTTTAATGATTTTTTGTTCTCTTGCAAAGAAAGATAAATATCCTGTTTTTGTAATGTCTGAGTAACACCTGATCATGTTAGCAGACAATCTTGATTTAAGATGTAACAAAATGGCTGATAGTGGGGTAAACATAGTGGTTATGATTATATCCTATAGCATTATGGTCACTTTGGAAAACGTTATTTCTGTTTGTATTATAATGGATATTCTTTGTTGTTAGTGTACACTAATTTTTTTAGATTGATTGTGTTGGAAGCTATTAGCTTATTGAAACACTTTTGATTCTGTTCCTCGAACCAACAAGTACTGAGCAATGAATGTAAAGTTTCTTACTCACAGAAATAAACAACAGCTTGCCCCTGATTGGGTTTGAACACCCATGTTGCCAGCAATCCTTAGATTACTAGTCCACTTCGCATTAAATGGCACACTTCTTTGTTGTTTATACTGTTATGAATAACTTAGAATGATACAATGAATTAATTTGAATTTAAGCTTTTTAATTTAATATTCTCTTCAATGAGTAATCAAGATAGGCATTAAAGACACATTGGTTGTTTCATTTAAAGTTATAAGCTTCACTATTTTAGGAATAGGGACAGCTAGTATACTCACCCAGGCGTCAGCATCACACTTTTGTTAAGTTTTTTGTGTGCAAGTTGGTATCTCCAAAACTACAGAAGGGAATCATTTAAAACTTCACACAAAAATTTATGATATTAAGGATTACATGGTTATCTAAGTAGATAACATGTAAAAACTCTGTCCGAAGAAACAAAGAAGTTGCATGCCTTTATCCAAGTTATGTTGTTTTTTTTATCAATATTAAAGATTGTATCGTTTTTTTTTGGTGTTTTTTAAAATGATTTTTGTTCTTTTGCAAAGAAATGAGATTCAAGAAGATGAATATCCTGTTTTTGTAATGTCTGAGTAACACCTGATGTGAGCAGACAATCTTGATATAATATGTAACATTTATATGGCTGATAATGGCGTAAAAATTGGGATTATGATTAGAACAAGTACAGCATTATGGTCATTTTGGAACATGTTATTTCTGTTTAATATTATCATTGATATTCTTTGTTGTTGGTGTACACTAATTTTTTTAGATTGATTGTGTTGGAAGCTATATGAAGCTATATTGAAACACTTTTGATTCTGTTCCTGGAACCAACAAGTACTGAGCAATGAATGTAAAGTTTCTTACTCACAGAAATAAACAACAGCTTGCCCCTGACGAGGTTTGAACACCCATGTTGCCAGCAATCCTTAGATTACTAGTCCACTTCGCATTAAATGCCACACTTCTTTGTTGTTTATACTGTTATGAATAACTTAGAATGATACAATTAAATTTGACTATTTAAGAAAGGATATAGGTTTTTGAGATGTGATGCTCTGTAATATTTGGTTGTTCTACCTAGATGCCACAAAATTAATATGCTTGTCCCTATACTTAACAGTTTGTCACAATATTTGTCATTGCAAATGGTCCACCATTTGCTACTCTACCATCAATCATTCTTCAAAGGTATCACATTTGCATTTTTTAAGGAAAAAAATGATTGACAAATAATTGCTTGTGCTTTTTCTCTCTCCAGAATTTGTTATACATGTCAGAAGGTGAGATAAAGGACCTTGGTGTGAAGAATGCAGCACATCGGGCAAAGATTGTCTCCAGTTTGAGAATATTGAGGGAGAAATATGAGAGGTCAACTTTACCAGGTAAATGATGATAATGTTTATTAATTATTAGAAAGCAATGTTTCAATAATTCTGGGTAAGGTAGATCTTTAGAAAATGTCTTAAACAAAATTGAAAAAAAAAAAAGATAAAAAAATTACCATTGCTAGCCCCTCACAGCTATGGGTTTGCATTCAGCCAAGAACTTCGGATTCTTTCATGTGCAGCTATCTAACGGAACATCAGTGGTTTCTCTTCAGGTGCCTGATTATACCTAATACATAAAGAAACACCTGAGATCTTTTTTATCCACCAGTAAAACTGGAAAGTCGCCATATTACGTTTACAGTGTTGGTGCCAAATAAAACCAAACCAAAAAATAAAAAGATAATAAAAATCTGTAAAAGATTATGTGCAAATTTTTATGTTTGGTCCTCTGAGCAAATGGATTTACATATAATCTAATTATAGAATTTATAAAGTAAGAAACATTCATTGTTAATGTCAGAATGTCAAGTATTGTTTTAATATTCTGAAGAAAAAAAATCATTGTAGTAAAATTTTATTTTATCATAGATTCATTTTTGTACAATGACATACATGTATATCATGGTATGGAATTATCTTTTGGTCTTTCCACATCATTTGTGTAATTTACAACAATAAATTTACTGTTTTTCTTTAAAACATAATATTATTTTGTCTGTGATAGTCTCTTTCCCATTGTTACTCTTACTTGTCATTGCAATACAATTTTAACACTAGTTATTCAAGTACAAGTAACTAGTTACCTCCCTTGATACACACACTGACCTTGGTTGTCAATCAAATTTGGTCATCTAATTGACAGTTTAATGTCAGTTTTAGTGTTGCAAGGCCGGCAGGTGGATTTTTGACTAATCATTGACGTTAATGCATCATGATTAGTAATGTCATTTATGGGGCTGATGTAAAACTAATATAACTCTTTATGTATTATTAATTGACTTACACTGTTTTTGTACAAAGTTTGTTTTCCAAAGCAAGGTTCATCCTTGATGGGCAGAAATAATAGAAAAAAATTATGCAGGTATAAATAGGGGAAGGAAAGAAGAAATAGGTCAAAAATGTGCAAACAACCAAAAGAGTATCAAGTACTATAAGTGATGGTTATTAGATACAGATGCTATTAATTTTGAAGCATAGATTTTTTATGGTAATATCTTAATGTAAAAATGTTGGTTTTTATTACTAGCTTGTAATTATCCTGCCCATGAATTCAGATGTAGGATATTTTCTGCATATTACTCTTATGAAATACAGTGCTGATTTTTACCAATATGTGTGTATAAACATATTTTTTAATAAAAACATACATACAAACATACAAGTGCTGAAATAAGATGGAGTTATATCATTTTTGGTGCAGAACATAAAACAAAATTTAAGAAGGAATAAAATATTTTGTGCTGAATAATATTGAATATTCAGTTATTCACTAAGGGACTTAGGATATTCATCTAATATCATTCTTAGCCTGTTGGAAAATTTTGGATTTGTGTTGATTTGATTTGTGAAGTATGCAAATGAAGGATTGGCAAGGGGTTTTGCAGATTTAAAAATAGTGATGTTATTTAGATAGTTATTATTTCTAGGACTAGTTATAGATTAAATAGAGGATTATTTAATTAATTGATTTGAGTGAACATGGTGAAATTCAAATGTCTGTAAATAATATTTTCTTTGGTCCGTGTCTTGTTTGGATATGTTAAAAATAAAAAAAAATTATTTGAAACATTCCAGTCAGTGTTGGTAGGGAGTGAAAGGTGGGGGGTGGGGGGCAGGGAGGATGCTTGCAAGTGCACTGTTACTTCATTCCTCTGCAGGTCCCTTGCCCAAAAAAATATTAACTTAAAAATTTGAGTTAATGACTTTTGTAATATGAACAATGTAGACAATGAGTATATGGTAAAGGGAAAGAATAATAAGAATGTTGTATATATCAGACAGGAAGTAACATCTTCATAAAATGTTGTCAACGACAACTATATTACACTTGACCTCCCATTAAACATCACTTGAATAAACTTCATATCAGAAGCTGTCAAACAGTGTAAAAACAGTTGTGTTTTTGTTTGTATAAGATAAAGTAATTATCACATTTTTTCATCAATAAAGAGCATTCCTTCATGAATAAGATTAAAGGATTAGATTTGAAGTTGCATAATGTAAAAATAAAGTGTTTTGATAATGAAGAACTCAGAAAATTATTATACAAAAAATTGTGTTTGATGGATATTTATTATTATTTATGTTACTATAGTAAGTTTTAACAGAAATTTTTTGGTATCATAAAGTGAAAATAACCTACTGGATATATTTACTTCAGATAAAAGAATAAATGTTTCTTTGGGAGCATTTAAAAGGACTTTAAATTTGATAATATTAGAAAATTTTTAAATGATTGTGCTAGACACCAACTGACTGTGAGGTGTTTTTTGTTTGTTTTTTTTTTAAACAGAGTTGATCTGTATTGACTGGAAATATAAAAAATACAATAGTATTTGTTCATATTTGAAGCTAGTATAAGTTAAGTGTGATAATAAAATTATTAATAAATTCTGTCATTAGACATTAGTCCATGTTCTAGTCAAGTCCCTGACATAAATGTGAAAAGGTGCATCAGGTGTTGTCTTTATCTATCTATCTTTGAGTACTGCCAACTATATATGTGCATTATATCATTATATTGTATTACAGGTAAAAAGAATAGCCCACTGAACCAGGTGCAGAGGAGCCAAAGTGTCACTGCTCAGTAAGTGTTTTATACAACTTTTATACAATATATGAGCCACGTCATGACAAAACCAACGTAATGTGTTTGCGACCAGCATGAATCCAGACCAGCCTGCGCATCCGCGCAGTCTAATCAGAATCCATGCTGTTCACTTACAAACCCTATAACAAGTAGAGAAACTGATAGCGAACAGCATGGATCCTGATCAGACTGCGCGACTGGTCACTGGCTGAGAAATTGGTAATTACTGGTTAGTTATCAAGGAAAGTCTGCTAGGTTGATTGACTGCCAAGATATGACCAAAAAGGTGTGTTAGAATAGCCTTAAAAACCAGAAAAAAAGAAATACTGCATTAATACCTTCAAGTAAATGTATGGTTTAAAAAAATATGCAATATTAATTATGTTGTATTATTACAGGTTATCTCCTAACTGGTCACCACCTTCGTTAGTAAACAGTCCAGACTACCAGCAGGTGAATGTTTCCCCAGAAAAACTACAACACGATCTGATTGTAGAACTTCAGGGCGATCCAGCTGATCTAAAAAGCAAAGCCTGGTATCACGGTAGCATCTCTCGTCAACGTGCAGAGAGACTGGTGTTCAAGAACGGAGATTTCCTGGTACGTGATTGTATCTCCCAGCCAGGAGATTTTGTGCTGACCTGCTGTTGGAAAGGGGGACCTCTTCATTTTGTCATCAATTCATCAGTTATTGATCAAGGACCATATAAATTACCAAAGGTAACATATCATTTTGAGGCAACTCATTTCAACAGTGTACAAGATTTAATACAGCACTATATGGATGAGTGTAAACAGATTACCGAGATTACTGGGGCTGTTATAACAACACCCATAGGGCGTAGTATGCCCTTGACTTACTATGATAGCAAATATGGAGCATTAGCAGCATTATCAAATGCCCAAGCAAATCATTACAGTACTATACAGCTTCCTAATCAGCAGATGGCAGCACCTGTTGGGCATAATCAGCCATTCCAAAGAAGTCCCCACATTACTCCAGGTACTAGCCCAAGATCTAGTCCTCAAGGCACACCTAAGGTCAGTCCACATGGAACACCTGGTGCAAGCCCACATGGAAGCCCGAAACCGGACAAGAGGCATAGATTTGGAGAGAGATCCGGTAGTCAACCTTTGTTGTCTGTGAATGATATACCAGTGTATACACCCCCTGGAATGGATAGATCAGACAGTTTACCTGTTATTACAAATAATTATAAACAAGTCACACCTACTCATGATTATCCAGATTCTTCTGTTCCAGAGGATAGTGGAATCTACAAGACTGTGACGCCCGTTACCACTGTCTATACACCACCAACACATCCTGCCTATTTCCACCAAAGATCTGGGAGTGCACCAGTTCTCACACCAGGTGTAACAGTGACTCAGCATTTTGGTGCATTAGCTCCTCCCACTTCATTAAATCCTGCCTCCTCTGATAGTGATTTATCTAAAGCTCCTCCTCCAAAGCCAAGCAGAATTCCGTCAGTGAAATACAAAAAGAAACCGCAAGTTCAAATAAGAAATAAAGCTCTATATGAGGATGACTATAGAGATTACAGTGACTATAATCAGGTGACCTCTGAACCCAGCTGGTTAAAATCTGTAGAAACCAATCAGCAGACAGATAACAAACTTCCATCCAATCAAACACAAGGAGAGAATGATTATGATAATAATTTTAACCAATCAAAAAATGTTTCACATGAAAGAGACTTGAATCAAAATTTAGCATTGAAGAGTGACAATAGAAAAATTTCAGATACAAGGTTTAATATTTTAGATGGGGAAGAACAATCAGACATTCCTGCGTTTCCACTTGAACTGAACTTAAATAGGGACCAAATTCGTGCAAAACAACAACAACAACAAACTGCGGACCAATCTAGACGTCAAGGGGTTCATTTGCCTTCACAAATATCCAGCCAGACACAAAATGTGCATCACACAAAAATAAAAATACCAAAAATTGAAACTGTTTCAAGCTTTAATTTGAACTTGTATACATCAGTTTTATTACCTAACGAGAATAGATTATTAGAGCCATCGTCACTTATAAATGTGCGGGAAAAGTTACTCAAGACTAGTGCAAGACTGTTAGCTCAATATTTAACTAAAGCAGATCTTGAAATGTTAAAAGTTTTAAATGAGGAGGATTTAGGGGTGAAGGTCACTTCTGGTTTGGAGCTAATAACTCTGCCACAGGGGAAACAACTGAGACAAGATATACTTGAAAGGTGAGATACTTATACTCAGATTGAAATAGATATACTTGTCATGATTTATTATCAATTTGTATTCAATTTGTGTTCATTAACAAATTCAGCAGGTTAAGAATTGTTCTAGGAAGTCATATGTTTAGTCTCTTAAAAAATTAGTTACATTTAAAATGTTAATTATGTCAAAATGATGAAACAATAAATACTGTGCTAAATATATTTTTGAATCTTTATATTAGGCAATATTATTTTTAGCTTGTCTGTTTTGAAGAAAAAGTCAAGCTGTTATGTTACTTTATTTAAGGAAAAATGAAAATTACTTCATAAATTGACTGTAGCCATGTATATAGATTATATAAATATCAGGATTATCCAACATGTCCAATGAAAAGCAAGATTAAAAAGATGCAGTATTAATAACTTTATGAGTAATACAACTTGTCCTTGATATTCACAACATTATTTTATATAATATATATATACATATTTTAGAATATACAGTCTGAAAGCTTTTGTCATGGTAATGATACTGACTTGTCCAAAGGTTATTGATCGTGCTGCAATGTTAAGTCAGTGGATACAAATTGCCATGGAAACCAAAGGAACTCTGGGAAATCTGTTTGGGTTTGAAAATGTAATGGAGGGCTTGATGTCAGATCAGGTATGATTATAAAAATACAAATTTCTACAAATATTCTTCAAGATTATATAAACAAATCATTTAGGTTTTGACTGCACATTTATACTGATATGTCTTCCCTACATTTAAGTATTAGTTTGTAATATAATGGCATTGAAATGAATAATAGAAAAAACAACAATAAAGATCGAATAAGTACTTTTGTCTTCTGATATTAAACCCTTTACATAACAACACAAATTCTTCACTAATCTGAAAAGGGACTTTCTCGGAACAGTCATGTCTGACAAAAATTATAAATGAAAGGGCGTCAAAACTTGCAATTTTGTAATACAAATTGCCATAGTAATACAAATTTGACCTGTGACCTGAACAACCACCAAGACAGTTATATCCATAAAAGGTTTCATTTATAAATAAAATGCTCAAAACATAAAATCATTTCAGAGCCATATTTTGCCTGGTAATGCTAAATGTTCATGACATGGATCATATTTTTCAGATTCAGAGATTACGAGACACATGGATGGTGTTGAGGCAAAATCACACAAGTAGTGCCTTCTTATTTGATACTAAATTAAAATCTGCCTTCCGTATGCTGCATGATGGGAGTGGCTCACTTCCTGTCCAGGATGTGTGTATTCCAGGAATCAATCCCATAGTGCAACTGCTGGAGAGAACTGTAGATGACGAGAGTTACTTCCCCTGGGAGAGCTCTGATATTAAAAATGGTCTAGACACTATGCTGTGTCATTTAGATCTGGCTAGAGTTGTGACTGCGCAATGTGGGGTGTATAGGGTAACTGGGAATACTGTAATTAAAGGTCTAGAACCAGACCAGGAAAAGTTAGAAATGTTTCAGACAGAATTTTATCTGAGATTTTTATGGGGTTTTAAAGGTGCAGGGGTAGCTAGAGCAGAAAGACATAATAAATTTATCATGTTGTTGACAGCTTATTCAGAGAAAATTGAGAAGGAAGGGGATGATGGTACAGCAGTTTAAGTAATTGCTACACTTATAAACATTTGAACAATTTGTGCCAAATATATTTTTGATCTTTTTATAAAGCAACATTATTTTTGCCTTTTATATAATCATATTCATGAAAATTAACTGTAAGTTCTATATTTTAATAACATTAAAAACAACTTTTTTATTAATAGATTCCATACTTTACACAAGGCTTTCATTATGGTAGCTTGGTAAAATACTCTGAAGCATGTTGATTTTTATTAATAGCCAATTAGCTTCTTTCAGTAACACATGTAGTCAGAGTCGTTCAGAAGGAACCAGCTTCTTCCTATCATAATGAAAATCTTGATTTTATTGTTGTATTGAAGTTTCAAAATCACCTTAATTCTCGAAGTTACTTTTAGCTTCCTAGCATAATTGGTTCTTTATTAAAAGAATTTATTTACAGCTAAAGAGCACTTTTGAACAAAGACAACAAAGACCAAACGAAAAGATCAGTAAAGAGATCAGCATTTTATTTTACCATAAAAAAATGAGTTATAAGATTTTGACAGTTTATATGATATTTATAAGTAATTGTAAGCTTACTAGAGGAAGGTTATATTCCTAACAAATGTTTATAAACAGCCATATAACCTGTCAAAAATCTTTGCCACACATTTGTAATACTGCACATTTTTTTTTTCATTTGAACAAAAGAAAAAAAAACTTAGTTTACAAATTTAAATTATAGATCATATTAACTTCACTATTATCCAATGAAAATTGTTGTTACAAACATGCTGTATTATAAGTTTTGATATACAACCTTTTTTTTATCGTTTATCAGAGGATTGGTTAATGAAGACATTGTTAACTGTAATATTATATTTAATAACTTCCCAACATTCCAGAGATTATAGATGGTAATGGCATTATCATTTATCATTTGTTATTGCAAAACCTTTACTGGGTTTCTATTGTAAAAAATGAAACTCTTTGGCATTGAAATCATATAATCTATTACTTTGTCATTGCTTGTGTAAAATTAATGAACAATAGACTGATGTAGCAGTCAGGTAAAACGTCCATTCATCATCATTAGCTCTTAGAGAGGTGGCATATTTCATATTTTGCTACATTTTATGTCTTATACAAACTGATTGAAATTGATACTGTGATGCAAAATAAATTTTTGCAAATTCAGCATGTTCTGAGTAAATTGAAGATACTCACTAGTAGGTAGAAATGACAATGTTTGCAAAATGTATACAAATATTATGATGAACATGTTGATCATCACTTTTATAAGACACTAAGCCATTACATAATTTTTAAAAGTTTTAAGGTAACATAGGATAATTCAGCACAAGACAGGAGAGCTTTTTTAATTTTGGACTTTGTTTCTTATTGTGCATTTTGTATCTATATAATTAAAGTCTGTGTAATGTCATTATATTTTAACCCACCTGTATGTGCCACAGTGCTCAGGTGAACTGTTATTTGAGTTAAGTTGAGTTAAGTTGAATTTACCTGCACAGTAACATGTTAATCTTTATCTCGACTATTTACAGAATAGGAATAACTATTGTATTTACCCAGGCATTGGCATCAGCTGTACACTTTTGTTCTGTTTTTATGTGCAGGTTGGTATTGTAAAAGCTACTTAAGGGAATGGATAGAAACTTCGCACTGTCTAAGTCACATAACTCTTACATAGATGTCATGTACATACAAATTAAATTACTTCATCTTACCCAAAGCACACATTAATTAAGCCACAGAAATTACTGTTCTCTAATCAGTGTTTAGAAATTTCTCTCTTTTTTGTTAACAGCTGAGTAGAAAATAATAAATTTTGTCAGGGGAGCAATAAGTCATACTAGTAGCCCTCTTGTTTGGGACTCTTTGTCTATTAACATTTTGTTTTACTTCTTTTTATGTAAAAGAAAGCTTAGCAATATATCTAGCATAATTTTCTTTGTTAATTTACTCTATACATGTACAATATATTATTTACACATTGATTACATAAAGCAAACCTGAAGTTATAATGTTGATGTACTCAGATTTGCTGACCAGGATTTGTTAAGTGATATATTGTGATACTATAAATAAACTATGCAAAAAAAATTACATTAACTTTACATTGTTCATAATATTTTTGTACCCTTTATGGAGCTTCCAACAAATGTAAAATGTAAATTGTACTTCCAACAGGGATGTCAGTATACATGTAGTTAACCACATCTTCTGTCTGACTTTTTGTTGAGGCTATTGGTGTTGTGTTAGAATGGTTTGTAAATGCCAGTGTACAAATTTACTTTGACTGTCTTCCATGAAGCATTGCTTTAATACTGGTATGGGCTTGGTTGATAATGGACCTTCCCAGTGTTTATAGTTTGAAGATTGACCGACTGATGATTGCTACACTGGCATAATGCATAGTCTGTTGTTAAGCTGGTTTACACAAAATATGTAACATGTTGTTTGCTATAAATATTTTGGTAAGGTTTTACAATGCACAATGTAAATGTTGTATTGCAACTTCTTAGTGGTCGAAGACCTCAGGGGCCCCTCTGCATTATTTCATGCACACAAAAAACGCCCTAGTAGAACCACCAACGTGTCATAAGCTAGCTGTATAACTTCCTAATATCAAAAAATCCAAAGTCTCTAGGGAATTAAAAACCCAGTGATAACTGCTTGTGAGCAGGTGACCTATCGATGATAGAAAAGGCTTGTGCTAAAAACTGGAAAACTCCATTACTCCTTACAAGAATGCAGTCATCAGGTAGCTTGTACAGTATTAATGATGGTTATGAAATAATTGTATAAGGAAAAATTTCAACAGACCATAAGGCAATAATGTCAATTATGAATGGTTTGAATGTAAATTGTGCTTATTTTGACATTCATTTTTCTGTTTTAGCCTTTAATCTAACACGGGATGCAACATTTTTTAGGTAATTGCTCTAAACATTTAGATTCCTGTCAATCAAATGATGTCCCTCAGTACTCACCATTGTTGCAAAAAGAAAGTAACAAAAATACTAGTCAATAGTTGGAAATACAATTTCTAGCTATATTATTGACAGTCGTGCATTGCCAGCAGTCTGACCAGACTCTATAATGGCTCAATTTTGTATTTTGATACTTAAATCCCTTTGACACAGAATGGACTCTTCAGAAAAGTTCAGATGACACTTTCATTTAATAAATTCAGCAGATTTAAAAGGTTATCAAGACAACACAAATGGGCAAGTATTATAAAAATCAGTGTGAAGAGGTAAATTAGACATTTTAAAGTCATTTCTTTGGGTGAAAAGTTGCCATTTAATCATTCAAGCGCCTTGTCCGGTATATACAGGAATACGTTATTTAGTGTGTGCTCCAAGACTTTTAGTCTCACTCACATTAAAATACATCAAGTGAGTGGGAAACATGGGTGTAAAATACGGTAGAGGCGGAGGACGTGATAATACAGACAGCAGTACATGTAGAAGTATAATACAAGTAAGAAAAGTGTGAGATATTATGTTTATTACTCACTAACATGGATAGTACAATGAAATGATTTGTATACAAGAAAAAAATCGTAAAAAACATGTATCGACTGTTAAATGTATTTTTGAACAGAAACTGATGATTTCTTTCCCGTATCAATTTTTATGAAAAATCTTTTTCAATGTAGTCAAAAAAGGCAGTTATTATCCAAAAAAGATTTTTTTTAAAATATTTGTTGGAAATTATCAATGTGAATCTTTTGAGCATTGCTATCGAAAACTTACGAAAAGTTTTTACACACACTATTGATATATATAGATGTATAACGCAAAAGAAATGCAAAATCACAAGCATCCAAAATAAGACCAAATTAAAACAGTACGAGTCAAGTATAAATATTTACATATTGCAATGTAGTTCTTAGTTTCACATTCACCTTATTTTCACTGCTAATTCATTTAAACATGCCATTTTTCAAGATTCAAGAATATTTTACAATATATTTACTGATTTAAGAAATTAAGAACACTGTATTTTGTCTTTAAAAAAAAACGTCACTTTATTTCAATATACTAACAATTAAACTTTTTCCTAGTTTTGGATGTCATTTTGAGCAATTCTTCGGAAAAAAAGACAGGCTATCTGTTGTCTTGATATTGTTACAAAAATATTAAATTTTCTACAAATGTGTATGTTATATAAAAACATAAATGTTCAAATTAATATTCATAAGATATTAATAGCATCTTACACAGACTTTGATTGAAATGTTTATTTTATGACATTTATGGTCCTTTTTCGGCATATGTTTTAAGGCTACCATGCAAAATTTAATGCAACTTTAAACAAATAATGTCCTGAATCTGGCAATATTGTCTTCTGCTGATTTTTTCCTACTGAAAATTTGAAAATTAACATTTCAGTCTAAAAGTGAAACTTAAAGGCACATTTCTATTCCATGAAAGTGATGTTGTTTTTTTAATCAATACATAATAATTAAAGGTAAACAAATAATATAAAATACATGCCTACATTATATAAAATAATCTGTATGGGTAATAAAAAACTAAAATGAAAGATAGCAAATATGAAAATGCTTTAATTGTCTACCTAGTTAAGTGACCTACTTAATCAGTATAAGGGAAATAACTTAAATATGCTAGAGATTTCGTTGAAAAAATCTCATTTGCATCACAAAAAGCATGTAAGATGTATTCCTGTACTAGAGAATTTTAAAATAATCTTATAAAATCAATAAATACTAATCAATTATATTTCAAGTTTGCTTTAGTAATCTGTCTTCATATTTTTTCTGAAAATTCTTTTCCCTACAAGTTATTCCTACATTTGTGTCATTGAAATTCATCCAAAAATATATATTATGTTCTTGCCATCAAAATTAACTTAGTGGGAAACAAATCATACAAAATTTGATTGAAAGAATAATGCAAAAGATAAGAAATTTTGACAGACTTTTAAAACTTTTGTCATGAGCAAAAAGATATCCCTGTTGAAAGAGTAGCCTTGTATTTTACACAATAAAACAACAAACTTAGTAATAGCTGCCAAACAGACTTAAAGTAGATTATCAAAGTAAAGAGGGAAAAAAAATCTGAGCATTTTTAAACATTCATTACAAGAAAGTTCTTAAATTTTCCTTACAATTTAATGCTTTCATATTCATTTAAAAGGGTCAGATTAGAAATAAAAACAATAGGAGGTAGTGAAACAAATATGTACAAAAACAGTTAAAAAAACCTAAATCTATAAATAGATGTGTAGAAACTCTATATTTAGATGTGTAAACTTCTAACATCTATTTTTAGATAAATATTTTAGTGAACACTAGAGATTTACTTAAAATATGGAGGGAAATCCTTTTATCTACTTTTAAAATAAATGATGGGACAACTATGTTCATTTCTCTACATAGAAAAGGTATCATCAGTTAAATATTCCCCATGTCCATGGAATTACCGTGTCTATGAAATAACTGTGTCCATGAAATTACAGTGTCCATGAAATTAAAATCTGATGGATTCTTGATGTTATTTTTCATAAAAAAAACTTGTTGACCATTATATAATTACATATTTAGTACTACATGTGTATATGTTCGCATAACATGCTTGAGGGTGATATAAAAAGACAAACTTTTTGGTACCTATTATCAATGAAACATAAGGCAAAACTTTTCAATGTACTGATTTTGTTTACAGTTTGTGTTTTTATACTTTATAAGGACACCATGTGACTCTCAAGTGCAGAAGTTCTATTTATAGATCATGTGATACAAATATTACTATTACAAACATTATCATGCATACAAAATATGATAAATGTGGTATTTGTTCAATACATTAATTACATGATTAAAACTTTTCTGAATATCTTTTATCTTTATTTAAATAAATGCAATATAAATAATAAAAGTGAAAACATATATTAATACTTCAGAATTTCACAAACTAAAATTTCAATTCATGGCATTTTGTAAACATGTACAACTGAAAATCTCAAACCTAGATAAAACGGGTTCCTCTCTGGTCAGAATAACTTGTTATCTAACATTTCTTGTCATAAATATTTCTTTCTCTTGTCATTTCCATTTTGAAGGAATAAAAAAAATCAAACTAAGATACTATCAAATTTCTTGAAATTTCTACATCCATTTCTTCAAACAAGATGGGAGTGAAAAAAAACAACTAATCAAACCATTTAATCATCTACTTCATCACGAAAGAAATACTCAGTAAAACGAAAGTATAACGTAGATTTTGATTGTACAACACTTTGACGAAATTCATGAAAAAGTTATATATTACACCAAGATTACACAATATCGAGTATTCAATATGAAAATTGTATAAAAAAAAGACAATGATGAAGATTCCTCTATGATCTGTGTATCATTCTACGTGGTTTAACATTTGATGGTAAATATTCACTTTTCTAATGTTACATGTCACACAATGCTGGTCTATCTCTCTCTATCGTCACCTTACTGACGCCTTACTGTAGCCTTGATGTTCTGAAAATAAAAACAATATCACATTATATCAAATGTATTAAATTTGAGCCACGCCATGACAAAACCAACATAGTGCGTTTGCATCCGCGCAGTCTGATCAGAATCCATGCAGTTTGCCTACAAACCCTATTACAAGTAGAGAAACTGGTAGCGAACTGCATGGCTGGTCTGGATCCATGCTGGTCAGAAACACACTATGTTGGTTTTTTATGGTGCGGTTCATTGTTTTATGGCACTTATAAAGTATTGTAAACCTGTACTGGTGTTGACATGTATTAATCTTGAACTTACATTGGTTGTATTTTTTATGATCAAACATTTAGATAAAACTTTTATCAGTAATACATTGTGTATTAATTATTAAATCTTTCATTGTGTGAGTCTGGAATAAGAAAAGTTCTTCCCCAGTCATAAAATCATCAACTTTGTTTCAGGGAAAATTACAGAATTCTGAAAATTTTGAAACTTGTGCCACTACAACATGTTGAATTTATTTCAAACAGAAAAACAATTATTTTATAAGTATGTAGGAGTACTTTTCTTAACTTAATGAACCAACAAAAAACTGAAAATCAATGTACAAAATGGTGGACATTTTCAATTATCGATGTAAAAATGGTGGAAATATTCAACTATTTATGGTTGGATTATTTTTTGGTCTCAATCAGTCAAAAAGACAAGAAAAATTGTTTTAAAAAAAAAACTCATTTAAATTCTAAACAGCAAGAAAGAAAGAATTCTTGTATAACATAGAAACAAAATTTAACAGACCAAACATGGCCAATCTGATACAGTTTAAACACAATAATCATCAACTTCCTGAAAATTGGCAAAAGATTTGACAAGGGCAAGGAATGCAGAAATTCTGAATCCTGGATGCAAAATAGCTTGAAAATTGCTTATATTCAACTGGTCTAAGATTTGGGAACAATTTGCTATCTTAAATGCCAAGTGTGTTTGCGGAAGGAAACAAGCAAAGCCAACATCAATGAGGCCAAATCAATGAGTCACAAGAACAGCTCTCAAGTAACCTTTATCATAAGTAGCAATGTGTCAATAGGATATGACTATATTCCACTGTTTGCCAATCAAATCTCTATAACCCCACCCCAGGTAGAATACTTCGGGGCATAAAAAACCTTTGCATTATTCGTTCTCAAGTAATTTAAAAGGACAAGAATTTTTGAAATAGAGTCATTGTGACCTCAACCTTTGACCTACTGAACTAAAAATCAAAAGGGGTTATCTACCAGTCAGGGCAAACCTACGATTTAAATCTTTGAATTGAATGCCAAAGTGTTTTTCTAGCTATTGGTCTTATAAGCTTCAAAGGTTCCAGACAACAGTGACCTTAACCTTTGACCCACTGACCACAAAATTACTAGTCATGGCCAACCTCTAAACCAAATCTTAAAACAGTTTATCAACAAGCTTAAAAAAAAAAGAACAATAACTTTAAAAAAAAAATCACTTTTGAACATGGTTACCTCAGATTAATTTGCTTCCTTTACTTTGATTACTTGATGATGAACTACTTGGGACTATTTAATTAAATTTACTTTTATAATAATGTCATTTTTTATTTACATATCAATTATATAGTAATTTGTTTAAATAACAATATCATTCAATATCTTCTTTTAAAGTGGAGACCAAAATTAAATGAAAGCCTCTTAAGAAATAAAAGTGACATTGAAAAATTGTGAAATAAACATAGCATAATACAATAAATTACCATGAAAGTTGCATTGAAACTCAATTAGATAAGAGCAGACAGTGATTTTTTTCCCTGTATTTTACAGCTGAATAAAGGCTGTTTTCCCTAGCCCAAAATAGGTATATTTTCCCCTAAAAAATCTAATATTTCCCCTAAAATGCCCTGTGCACATTCTTCATTTACAAATTTCTTGGTTATTACTTGAATCTTTTCACATTCCAAAAATTTTTAGAACATTTTTTCTCAAAACTTGATTGTCTTGAAATATTTTGGCTCATCTGGGGGTGTGCAGCTTTAACCTTGATATAAGCAATTAATAGACCAACCTTTTGAATGTTGATACCAGTGAGCTTCTCAACAACTGTTGGCATCTTCTCCATAATGTCAAACACCTCTCCTGTAAGTTTAGACACTCCCACATCTCCTTTACCACTTGATACCATGGTAACCTTCTTTGCATGACACAATGGTGCCGAGATCTCAGCAGCAACCTGTCACGGCAAAAAAAACAACAACAACACTTTACCATATCTTTTGTAAGAAAACAGGTTTTTTTAAACTTGAATATGGTTTCTAATCAACTTATACAACCTTATGAAAGTTAAACTTATGTATCAAACAGGCTATAAATCTTCTAAACAATTCTAAAATATTTCTTTAAATTTATTATTTCTTAAGAAATTAATCAGCAAGGTTCCTTTCTTTCATTTATTCATTTATGTTATTTTTTTTGTCAAAGCAAAATGTAACTCTGTAATGGCTCAATGGGCTTACACAATGGGCTTAAACAACAGTGTGCCAATAATAATTTCTCAATACGTAAATATATAATAGGGGTGGGAGAATAGAAAAATAGCCAAAACAAAACGGGTAAAATCAAATGGCAAAACTTAAGCTATGGTAAAGGTTAGAAAATAATTGCTTAATTGAGTGTTATTTTCCATAAAAAAAATGTAGAATTATCAACACTGATAATTAAAAAAACTTTGAAAAGTAATACTTTCTCCTAGCTGAATTTGAACCAAAAGTTAAAAATTCATGTTATGAAAGTGTTGTCATAATACGGCTGTATGAAATGATTTACTTTAGGTAATGTTTCCAGGATCATGTCTATCATAGCAGCATCCTGGTAGTCCTTCCATGCGTCTGCCTTCTTTGCCATCTGTTCAGCCTCAGCTTTAGCCTTCGCCTCGATAGCGTACGCCTCCGCTTCCCCGCGCACACGTACCGACTCTGATTCTGCTTCTGCCTCCAGTATAACTCGGTTCCTGAAATAATAGATAGCCATGATCTTTTCCTTTCTGCTATTAGATTTAGATTATTACAATAGTTCAGTTATAAATTATTTCAGCATTCTTACCAACAATCTGCCACTTTAGATGTTTCTACATGAATATTATCAATAAAGTAGAAGACCAATGTTTGATCTATATATCTGTCACAGGCGCCAACAATGTCTACTTTTTTCAAATGAAAGGATTTTATGCCCTTCATGGGATTCCAACACACTACTTAAAGTGAGCAACCATTTTCAAAGGAGTTTATATGTAACACTACAGGGAAAATAAACAAGAGGGCCATGATGGCCCTGAGGTCGCTCACCTGTATATAGGGCCCCGGAGCGGCCCCGGAGCGGGGCCAGTTTAAACCCCAGGGCCAAATTTGACCCCAGGGCTTTTATTTGAACAAACTTTGTAGACACTCACTAGAAGATGTTTCATGCCTCATATCTAAACTCTAGCTATTTGGGTTTTTTCAAAGAAGCTTTTTTTAAGTTTTGCTATACACATATAAGGAAAATCAATGACCCCCGGGGCGGGGCTAATTTTGACCCCAGGGCTTAATTTGAACAAACTTGGTAGACACCCATTAGAACATGTTTCATGCTAAATATCTTAGCTCTGGCTCTTTGAGTTCTTTACAAGAAGATTTTTTAAGTTTTTACTATATGCATATAGGGAAAATCAATGACCCCCTGGGGCGGGGCCAATTTTGACCCCAGGGCTTTTATTTGAACAAACTTGGTAGACACCCATAAGAAAATGTTTCATGCTAAATATCTTAGCTCTAGCTCTTTAGGTTCTTTAAAAGAAGATTATTTCAGTTTTTACTATATGCATATAGGGAAAAACAATGACCCCCTGGGGCGGGGCCAATTTTGACCCCAGGGATTTAATTTAAACAAACTTGGTAGACACTCACTAGAAGATGTTTCATGCCAAATATCTAAGCTCTAGCTCTTAGGATTTTTTAAAAGAAGATATTTAAAGTTTTTTCTTTCGGTTGCCATGGCAACCAGAGTTCTGCATGGAATTAAATTCTTTGAACAATTTTTAAAGGTGACCACCAAAGGAACATTCCTGTGAAGTTTGGATGAAATTGGCTTAGTGGTTTATGAGGAGATGTCATTTAAAGTAAAGTACACGGCCGGACGCCGGACGGACAGACGCCGGACGAAAAGCGATCACAAAAGCTCACCCTGTCACTTTGTGACAGGTGAGCTAAAAACTTAAAGATAAGACACATTTATATAGTAAACTGCCAACTTACAGTATATTGATTCTTAGCTAAAGGTAAAACCTGAACATCATATACCTAATGATCTCATAATGATCTTTTGTACAATCTTTAAAATGTAAGAAATTCTACCAATATGGATAAAAGGTTGAAGTTAGATAAACATGTAGGGTTAGTTACCTATCAGCTTCAGCCAGTTTCTCCATCTTGTATTTCTCCGCCTCGGCTGGTTTGCGGACCTTGGCTTCCAGCTCACGCTCACGTCGTGTAATTTCCTGTTCTTGAAGCTGAATCTGCTGAGTTCTCTCAATGACCTTGACCTGCATCTCCTCATCCTTTATCATCTGACGCGTCTTTGCAGTCTGAAATTTTACACCGAGAAAAAATGTTTCCATTATTCTATTGTAATTTTGCCATATAGATTGGATGCTATACATTTATTATCAGGAGAATTTTCAATTGTGGAATCAAAGTAGGAAATGTATTTAATGAACAGAAAACGTGAGCAATTCAATTCCAGATCTTCTATTTTTAGAAACGAACATCAATAAAGCATTACAAATAGCTCTCGAGACACTGTTTTGAGGAAGTCTTTACAGTAATATGATGCATTTTTAGAAGATAAAAATTACTAAAATACTTAATTTGAAACATAGCTGAAGGCCGCCTTAAAGTTTGCGAACAGCAACAGGAATGCCAACATAACTAACAATACCTCTAATTTTTTTCTTCTAAAAAAGTCAAGCTAAAAATAATTCTATAAATGCACTTACAGCACACATCACATGTAGACATATTTCCTTTCAAAAACATTTGTGAAGAATTATTTTATTTCACAGTTTTAAAGATCACTACAAATGGCTGTTAAAGGTTAGGATGAAGATCACATTATCAGGTGTTATATTAGCAGACTAAAATGTGATCAATCTATTTTAAACATAAGGTTTTTACCTGCAATTCTGCGGCTAGGTCACTCTCGGCTTTCTTGGCGAACACTTCCTTGTCGTACGCTGCTTTCTTAAGATGGAAGTCTCTTTCAGCATGAGCTATCTCAATATCATTGGCATACCTGGAGGCCATTCTCTTTTCCTCTGCTTCACTTTCCTATTTATATCAATTATTACACTAAACACAAGAAAACTTTGATTTTTTTTTTGTTAATAACTAAGTAGGTCACTTGTTTTTATGATTAAAATATTATTAAGACATATTGCAGCCATAGAAAAAACAGGCCAAGTGAAATATTACAGCTTGCAAATGGAAGTTCTTTACATTCTGTAATCACACTACACTAGGAAATAATCTTCTCATGGATTAACCCAACACTTTATATTAGCAGAAACATTGTGATAACATTATCATTCACATTCTACCTTTTCACAATCCAAGAAAGGCAATAATTACAAGAAGATATGATATAAGTGTGTATGCTAATAAGATTCACTGGCTCCATTCAAAAAAGTATATTTTATATTAAATGTGCTTAATAATTTCAACTTGGCAGTCTGTTTCCGAACAATTACTTTTCATTTATGTTTTGTTGTAAGCCATGTCAACACTGTAACATTACCAGACCCCAGGTTCACTATGATTTATGGATCAGGATCAAATATGACATTCAAATATTCTCCATGTTTATCTATTTAATATGAACTTGACAGAATTGGACTTAAACAAGAGCTGTCACAGAACATGACAAATGCCCCCTGAAGGATTTTAGTTATAAACCACCTATTACATGTTGTGTGGTGGTAAAAATTGACAAAGTTCGAACCGCAGCAGTGACCTTTAAGTTAGACAAAGAAACCTGGGTCTTGTTCACAACACATTTTCCATCTATGGTGACTTCATGTATATGGAAGTTACAGAACGAACACAACAACCACCATTTATATGTATATAACATAAATATTGAAAAAGTTTAAACCCCAGCAATGACCTTGAACTACGGCGTAGGAACACAGGTCTTAAGGGCAACACATCATAATATATTCATGATAATTTCATAGTGAAATAAAAACTTTCATGCATATTAGTTTCAGAGCAGACAAGACCATCTATGATTATATGTAAATTAACATCAAAATTGACAAAGTTTGAACCCCCACCATCAAAATTGACAAAGTTTGAACCCCCACAGTGACCTTGACCATAGTCATAGAAACCCCGAGTCTTGTTCGCAACACACCATACATATATGAAAGAAATATTAAAATACTTTCATGCATACTGAAGTTTTAGAGCGGACACGACCCCCACCATCTATATCTATATAACATAACAAATGACAGTTTGAACCTCCACAGTGACCTTGACCTAAGATATAGAAACCTGAATCATGTTTGTGGCACACCATATATCTATGGTTATTTAATGTGAAAGAAAAATTAAAATACTTTCATGCATTCTGAAGTTTCAGAGCGGACAGGACCACCACCTTCTATATCTATGTTACATAAAAAATGACAAAGTTTGAACCCCCACAGTGACCTTGACCTTAGTTGTAATACCTGAGACTTGTTCGCGACACACCATACAACTATGGTTAATTCATATGTGAAAGAAAAATTAAAATCCTTTCATGCATACTGAAGTTTCAGAGCGGACACGACCACCACTGTATAAAGCAGTGATAAATGTTCCAATTCATGTAGGTCTAGACTAATTATTTATGTGCAAAATTTTAAATCCCAAATGACATAAAATTGAAAAGCATTAAAATCAGAATTGCTTTTCACTCACAATGTTTTTCACTCATATGTGGCAAAGAATAGCAAAAAAAAGATTTTCAATTAACTTCTGAATATATAAATCAATTATCTGTTGCATATCTTTCTGTTTTCAGTTCCCAAATCGATCTTTTTAAGAAATTTCAATTTTATGTTTATAGGCTTTTGTACTGTACAGTAAGGGAGACAACTTAACTAATTACTATGCCCTCACTCCCTCCATGCTGACTATATATATAATTAGAATGAAATAACTTTAAAACTATCAACATCAAGAGCCAAGAATAACTATTTCTAACAGTGTCATGAATAAATACAGTGTTAATTATATGAAATTGTATCATAGTTTAGTGACCTTTCTATTGTAAATAAGTCAGTTAAATCGTATACCCATAAAATCATAGTGCGTTGACTGGAGTGCAGGTAGTTGTTACCGGCACACCAGTTACCGCACTATATATCAGGGATAATAATAGAGCATGCTCATTGATTGACTACATTTTTTCTGGGGTTTACTTATTGTTACAACTTGGGAATGGATAATTATAGAATATCATATTCAGAGGGTTCATTTATTTGGGGGGTTTCATATTTTGCAACAGGAAAACTGTTTTTAATTTTGCCTATGATACAAAAGAGAAAGAGCATCAAAACACTTGGCAATATGATTTAACTCGGGGGCCCACTCTGATTTTCCAACTCATACAAATCAGATAGCCTTGTGTCTCAATGCGCTTTCTATAACTTACAGGTACAAGAATCTCACTTAATATGCATTTAAATTTCAGCATGCTTTGTGAATAGAAAACTGTATGAATAGACTCTAGAAAGAAAATTATTGCTACTGTATAAAATAAATAACAAAGATGGACAACAAACAAGCACACCTCCAGATTTCAACCAATGAATGAAAGGATACAGTTTTTGCAGAAAATTCAGTCAACTCTTGATATCTTGATAGAAAATACAGTCAACCATCTATATCTTGACATTGATAAACCTGAGTTTTGGGTTTTCTTGATCAAAATTTATGTCATATGATTTCCTCTATGTCATATGATTTCCTCCCAACAATATCTTTATAGAAATATATTTGTTTATTTCGATTTTTTTTTTTTTTTTTAGATTTTTCAGTATTAAGAGTCATCTTTGGGCAACAATCTTTTGTTAATTACAACTTGTATATTTCCATTTGCCTTTGGGTATGGCAAAATTTCTCTACAACAATTGATTTCGCATCGAGTCTTACAAACGGCCACATGACTTATTAATTTTTTTTTTTCTGACGGTTACAGCATAATTGAGATAATGAGAGTTGTTGGTACAATCCTCTGAGATGAAAGTTTGACAGAGGGATATTACTTTAACCATTACTTCGATGTCTGTCTCCTGCCAGGTACATTTAGTAAAATAACAATCTGTTATTTTTGGTGTAATTCTGGAGGTGTACCTTTAAACATAACATCAGGTCTTATAACAGTCTAATGAAGAAGCTAATATTTCATGCATAACAAAATTTGGGAAACACTAAATTTATGAACAGAATTGAGGTAGCATTAAATAAACTAATACAATTTTAACCACAGAACATTTATACAGAGATGTAAGTGTTTTTGTTGTTTTTTTATTATATCAATTTTAGAAATATTAGTTGCATCCTTTCAATATTATTTGAAGTAAATTTTCATTCCCCCGGCAATTTCAATAATTGAGGTTGGACTGTAGTTCCAAGTTGAGGGTAAATATGAATCTACTTGTGAATTGATCAGCATAAATTTCTGCATAAATGCCAATGTTTACTTTTTCCTATAACAAATTTTTTATACATGGATATAAAGTTAATTTTTTTTGACTGATTTCTTAGATTTATCTGCAGCTTTTCTATGAAGCAATAAATATGTCAGACAATTAAATTCACATTTCTTTAAAAATATCAATTCAAAAATGTTAACCCTTCCTGATCAGGCGAAAATTATAAATTTTTTTTTTGCTATTTAGACAGGCCAATATGTAGAAAATCCATAATTTGTGGGATATTTCGACAACAAAACCTAAGTAATAATATGTAATATAACTCATACACGTCGAATCTTACATCTCCATCAGTTCACTTGTATGACAGCATTCAAAATGTCATACAACACATAACCAACCTTAATTCCGGAATCTTTTTGGGCTTCCGCCTCCCCAATTCTAGCGTCCCTTTTCACCTGGGCAGTCCTAGCCATACCCAGGGACCTTAAGTAGCCCTAATATTGATAGAAGAGGGTGTCTATTAGACATAGGTATCATAGGTGTTAGATGTAAAATGACGATTATTTACCAGCATACCACAGGGTGAAGCTTGTCAGGAATGATATGGCACTTTATAACTCCTTCTTACCATCCAAAATACCAATCTAATCAATTAAATGTAGGAAATTATTCCTCCCTGACACATGTAAATGACAAAATTAAATGGCTCCCCATTTTTTAATCTTTAAGAAGTATGTTCATCATTTATCATTACTAAAGTTTCAGTTTATCTGCCAGTCATTCAATCTAAGCCACACCCCTGCATGATGATTTGATAACGATATGTATAGGCCAGCCTCCAATGCCTGTAATTGTGATTGACAGGTGCTCTAGACCAATGACAGTGCAGGTCACCTTAATTCCTGAATCCTTCTTAGCCTCAGCTTCTCCTATCTTGGCATCTCTTTGTACCTCTGCTGTTCGTTTCATACCCAGTGCTCGTAGATAGCCCTAGAAAAATCCCAATTTATATTATTTCAATTGGCAAATTATAAAACTGATCAAGTTATTAACTTCAAATTTTAATACTGATAAAGCCACACCTCAAAAACACTGACATAATTCCACATTTCAAGAAGAAATCATCTACAGGAAAACAAATCACTGATAAGTTTTTGTTTTTCAAATTGTCTTCTCTTTTATAAACATGACTGTTACCTGTATGGAAAAGTTGTATTAGTAAAAGACAAAAATCATAATCTGCTACTGGATATATAAACTTCAAGTTAAGGATTACAGACCCCAATGTGCATGACTGCTACATATGAAATTAGTATTTTTTCAAATAACGATGTCAAAGTGAAAAGTAGGTAGAATGAAAACTGCAAAAGAATAAAAGAAAGAAAGAAAGCAATTGGGACTTTGGGTAAATAGAAGTATTGTACAATTATAGACTTATGTTGACATCTATATATACAGTACTTTTATGAATGGTTTAAAGCATAATCTGACTAAAGTCAGTATTGACCAACTCATTAGGGGTTTGTAAACCTTAATTGGGTCAAAACAATCAAACATTCAAGCATTGATCTAAAATAAACAAAAAATGTTAATTAATTAAAAGCATTCATATTCCACACATGTCATTGTTAATGCCTGCAATAAATATTGAAAGCTTCATTATACATATATACAATAACAATACGCTGAACTTCATTCACTTTGTAACCAAGACTGTAAATTATTAAACAGTTCAAATATACAATGGTTTGTAATTCACCATATCCAAACTTCTAACATATCAAGCCACAAAAAAGACTACATTAAGCAAAAAGCTAAGAAGATAGCAAGGGCAGATTATCAATGTAATAAATATGACAAAGTTGATAGGGTAGAGTCACTGCCCCTGAATTGAAACAACTTCAATATTTTGTCACATCCTGAATATCAATATGCCAATACGGAATCCCTTGCTATAATTTAGAAATGTACAACCATGTTACCAGTTCTTCAAAACTAATTTCTACTTTTCTATAAGTAAACATTGTTTAAAATACAGATATATTTTTATAGTTTCAAAATGTAAGAATTGACATTTGAATTTTCTGAGATTTGATATTCAAATCTGTATCCTATTATTTCCATTTTGAGGGTTGATCGCAAATTATGTTGTATGCCCTTTTTATTTTATAAAAGTTACTGTAGTTTTGCCGTCAACCCCTGTTCAAAGATAAATTGAAACTTTTAACCTTAAACAGTTATCATGCAGTCAAGTTACAATAACTGAAATTAAAGTAACTCATTCACAGTCAAACTTTCCGGAAGATACAAAATAACAAAATATGTATGTCAGCCATAGTGTACCTTTGAGTGCCCTTTTATAACATACAAACTTTGTAACAAAATTGGAAAAATTAGCATAATATGGACTGTGAATGAGTTACTTGAATAGCATTAACTAAAACAATAAAAAAAACAACAAGGAACTCAAAATTAATATAATAATATCTCCACATAAAAAAACAAAAGTATTTCTATATCCTTGTTATGATGTAATGAAAAGACAATTTTACACTCAAACCAAACCTATTGAAAATATCAGTATATTCTTTAAAACTGAATTTTTTGGAGATCAAGGTCTCAATTTGGACATAACAAAAAAATATGTATAAAAGAATCATGCAAGTATCTATTAACTTAAAACGCTTCTATCACACGGATACATAATTAGTATTGTTTAGTTTTCCCCAGAATATTTTTTCAGCCACATTATGAAAGTTTGGTTCCAATAAGTACCCCACCCCCAATACCAATTAAAATGCAATATGCTTCATTATTTTCATGATAAAAGTATTTGTTACAATTATCTACAGAGTCAGAAATTAAACAAGAGGGCCATGATGGCCCTGAGGTCGCTCACCTGTATATAGGCCCCCGAAGCGGGGCCAGTTTAAACCCAAGGGCTTTTATTTGAATAAACTTGGAATTAAGACACCCATTAGAAGATGTTTCATGATGTTAAGTTTTTGCTATACACATATAAGGAAAAGCAATTACCTTCTCCCCCCCCCCCACCTGCAGAGTTAATTTTAACCCAAGGGCTTTTATTTGAACAAACTTGGTAGACACCCATAAGAAGATGTTTCATGCTAAACATCTAAGCTCTAGATCATTGGGTTTTTTAAAAGAAGATTTTTTAAGTTTTTACTATACACATTTAGTTAAAAACAATGACACCCCTGGGGCGGGGCCAGTTTTGACCCAAGGGCTTTTATTTGAACAAACTTTGTAGACACTTATTAGAAGATGTTTCATGCTTAATATCTAACTCTAGCTATTTGGGTTTTTTCAAAGAAGATTTTTTAAGTTTTTACTATACACATATAAGGAAATCAATGACCCCCGGGGCGGGCCAATTTTGACCCCAGGGCTTTAATTTGAACAAACTTTGTAGACACTCACTAGAAGATGTTTCATATTCAATATCTAAACTCTAGCTATTTGGGATTTTTTCAAAGAAGTTTTTAAAGTTTTTGCTATACACATATAAGGAAAATCAATGACCCCCGGGGCAGGGCCAATTTTGACCCCAGGGCTTTTATTTGAACAAACTTAGTAGACACCCATTATAACATGTTTCATGCTAAATATCTTAGCTCTAGCTCTTTGAGTTCTTTAAAAGAAGATTTTTTAAGTTTTTACTATATGCATATAGGGAAAATCAATGACCCCCCTGGTGCAGGGCCAATTTTGACCCCAGGGCTTTTATTTGAACAAACTTGGTAGACACTCATTAGAAAATGTTTTGTGCCAAATATCTAAGCTCTAGCTCTTTGGGTTCTTTAAAAGAAGATTTTTTAAGTTTTTACTATATGCAAATAGGGAAAATCAATGACCCCCGGGGGCGGGGCCAATTTTGACCCCAGGGCTTTTATTTGAACAAACTTGGTAGACACTCATAAGAAGATGTTTCATGCCAAATATCTAAGCTCTAGCTCTTTGGGTTCTTTAAAAGAAGATATTTAAAGTTTTTTCTTTCGGTTGCCATGGCAACCAGAGTTCTGCATGGAATTAAATTCTTTGAACAATTTTTAAAGGTGACCACCAAAGGAACATTCCTGTGAAGTTTGGATGAAATTGGCTTAGTGGTTTATGAGGAGATGTCATTTGAAGCAAAAGTTGACGGCCGGACAGACGACGGCCGGACGAAAAGCGATCACAAAAGCTCACCCTGTCATTTTGTGACAGGTGAGCTAAAATTAAAGGAGTGTACAGGTGAAAAAGCAAATGCAAAATCAATTAGCGTATCTCAATTAGCATATCTACACTACCTATTTAAGTTAACCAGCTAAAAGACAGTGCTTTAATTTGTAATTAGTTTCTTTGAAATTAAAAGCTTTGTATACAAATAAAACCTTATTTTAAATTGTAATGTTTTGGAAAAACAATTGAGATCTGTTTTAGCTTTTTGGTATTGTAAGACCATATAAAATTATAACTAACAATATTCCTTATCAATCTAAATTCTAAAGTTCCATTAGTATAAAAGGAAAATAGAAATGTGTTCATAGGAACAGATTGCCCTTACATTCCACTGTTTTGTCAGTCTATGTACTGACAGCTTCACATACAGATAATGTCAAAATTTTATCTCTCCCCCCCACCTACCCTTTTGGCATTAATAAAAAAATCTCAACCTTTTCAGCTCCTTTTCTAGATAAAAACTAGGAAACAAACAATCATCAAAAGGCTTCCCAAGTTATAAAATCAACGAGAAAGCAATACCAAAAAGTCACATGATCTTGCCATGAAAAAGAATAGAACAGTGGAAAATGAAAGCTGTTTTGAGAAAGAGCACTATATCCAAGTAGTAGAAGACATCCAGGATACGTGCAGGAGTAAATATATGTGTATTTTTTAAGATATAGAACAGAAATTTAGATGAAAAGAAAATGCACATCATTGGTCAATTTGTAAGATATACAATAAAGTTGGCCAATCAAAAATCTGGACTTTTAGACTGACCATTTTTAAGTAATGCTTTTATGTACTGAATTGTGAATGCATGCAGAATGTGTAGAGGATATTTAAGGCCGTTGTTGATAGAAGCCGTACAGATTTTCAAACAAACAAACAAGCACTGACAAAAACTTAAAAGAAAATAAAGTCCACAGAAAATAGGCATACACAGGATTTTTTCAAAATATCTTATTTCTAGACACTTAACTTCTCTGGGCCAAGTCTGATAGACTAGATAGGAGAAAAAAGTGATATAAGCAAAAGTTTAGTACAAATATATGCTGGTATCATTTAATAATTTTCAGGAGTAAAAAAATCTAGAAAGTGTATAGAAATTTTAAAATGAACAAGTTAATATTTCAATAGTTTACTTCCATATAGTTAATAATTCAGATTTACAGTTCACCACTTTACTTCAAAGTGACATTATGAAAATTTAAGAGTAAATGGCAATTGTATAGGTAAAAGTCAAAATCACTTTACCGTAATTGTTTTCAATTTTATAATTTTATATCTTAGGTAGCTCGACTTGACAACAACAAAAATGTACATAATGTCGCTTCAAGAACATTGAATGAGAGTATATAGACCAAGATGCAAGAGTGTATTCTAGAATAATTTCCTCTTCTTTTAGAAAAATTCATGCTCCATCCAAATAGAAAGGGCAAGATAAAAGTTGGGATTTTTTCCCCCTTAATTTGTTTCTGACTCATTTTACTTTGTGATAGATCTGTGATAGCCTTTGTTTTTTTGTAGTTTTTTTTTTACTAAATTATATGTATTCAAATTTTATTTTATATTTTGAAACACCTATTGTTACTAAGTACTTGCATCTTTGTGAACTTCAATAGGTTTGGTTTGAGGATTTTAGTTAACGTTCAAGCTAACATCAAAAGCTGCAAATTCAAATGAATCCGGGAAAAATCTAAACTTAAATATGTAACTGTAACTAAGCGACAAATATCAGCCTAGATATAATGCAAAAATAAATTTGCTTTGGCCCATACAACTAAAACAAAAAATCTGAAATCATTACATCACCACACTATAAGGACTAACAACTCATTTTTGATAATTCTAAATAGATATTTATAATTGCTTAATTGATAGCTTGACAGCTTGACAATTAACTTCAACATTTAGAAAAATCTTTTACACTGATAAGATAGAAGAAATTTGCATATTATCTTATACCATAAAATGAGAATCTATGAGACAAACCAGGTCTAAATATTCAATATTATTGGTTTAAATCTAAAAGCCGATCACAATATACACCAATCAAAATGTTTCAGACAGCCTAACAATTCACCAATAAAGAGGCTTGATAAAAAATCTCTGTTCACCAATTAGATGTAACAAAATATAATACCTCTTCATCTCTGATGTCCTTCAGTGTGTAACTGACCACACAGATTCCCATGTTGACCAGGTCAGATGAGGCTACATCAAATACATGCTTAGAGAACTTCTTACGATCCTTGTATATCTCCTGAAATACAAAATTTATGTCAATTTTTAGTTCTTTATGATGCTAAAATTCTGTATTAGGATTTTTCTGCTTTGGTTTAAACACTATTTGAGCCTCGTCATGACAAAACCAACATAATGGGTTTGCGACCAACATGGATCCAAACCAGCATTTGCATCCGCGCAGTCTGATCCAAGTTGTTTGCTATCAGCTTCTCTACTTGTTATAGAGTTTGTAAGCGAACAGCATGGATCCTGATCAGACTGCGCGGATGCGTAGGCAGGTCTGGATCCATGCTGGTCGCAAACCCATTATGTTGGTTTTGTCGTGATGCGGCTCATTTATTTCTTCTTCAATATTTACAAACAAAATTATATAATATAAATTGTATTCAGGACTGAGTAGAAAGCTTAAAGCTTATATGAAACTCTCTTTGTGTTTACATTCTTCTGCTTTGAACACGGAGATTCAAGGAATTTTGAATGATTTGATCAAAATGGTAAAAACCAAGCATTCATCTGTTACAGGTCTAAACTGACTTACAGACTGGCAACTTTATTATTACTGTAATGTTGTATATTCCCCACATATGTCCCTGTCTGTATATAGGACATCTCTGTATTATATGTTCTGTACTATCCAGATACAACAAGTGGGAATATTACAGGCAGACTGGTTTGTGATTACTCTCATAAATAATTCATAAATGTACAGGAAAATATTGAGTACAGTCAACTAACTGATATCATACTGTGTATTGAACATAGAGTTGGATCATGTCTATAATCTAACCTTAGATATTTAGAAAATTAATAATGATCATATAAATGTATATATATGATCGTGAATTTATTTTGATTGCATACATATTCAGAGATACCAAATTCCTGTATTGCACGTTACTTGCCCTTCTTTGTACTTGGAATTGTAAATTTTAACAATATTTTATACTGAAATGAAAATGCTGTATATTCCAATCAGACAGCACAGATAAAAAGATGTGGGATATAACTTTAAAGCAGTTATTACCAGAGTCAACAAATTAACATTCTAACACTACCCGCATTTTCCCTATTGAACATAGAAGAACAGAAAGTGTGTGTTATTATGCAACAGATGCACAGTTTGACGTTCTATATTTAGACCTGTGACGTAATCATTATACACGTGACGTAACCACTAAAAATCAGACGCGCTGAAAATAAGTTCGGAAACAAATCAGACGGAATTTTCCTTCACTATCATGTACCGCAACATTTATTTGTTAATGTCGTGTTAGAATCGAAATAACATATCCAATGCAGTGATTTTATCGCTTGATAACATCACTGTTTGTCGTTCGGATGCGCATCATTATATCACTCGGGCTACGCCCTCGTGATATAATTCCTCGGATCCGAACTCCAAACAGTGATGTTATTGAGCGATAAAATCACTGTTTGGGATATATTATTTCTTAAATAAACAAACCCTAATACAGCCAATAAAAACTTTACCTCAACTGTCATGTTTCCCATGATAGCTCTCTGATGACCTTCAAGTGTTTCCTGGGCAACCTTGCGTACCTCGTTCTCTGACTTCCCAAGGAACAATTCACAAGCAGAGGCCAACATTTCCTGGCTCTGACCCTGAACCTTTACCTACAGGGTCAACAAGTGTTACCATTAGAAATTTATTAACATTTACATGTTGCATTATGAAATTTTATCTTTAAAACAAAAATATATCCATCATTTCAGCAGTAAATAAAATATTTATATCATGTATATCAAGTATTATATAGTAAAAATTTACCTATATTTATATGTTCAATTATAATAAATTTTACTATTGCAATTTTACTTACAAATATTTATCTAAATCATTGAAATTATAGTAAAATAACTTATTAATAGAAGTCTTGAAACAAATTTTGACATTATAATTTCTTATAAAGTAACCTTTAACAATCAACACAACCAATAAAATAATTGAAAAAAAAACAACATTAAAATAATGAATAATTAATAAATATATACAGTCAAATCTGTTTATAACTATTCAAATCCAAAAACAAACAGTCCATGTTCACAAGAGATTTCTCAAAATATCTGTATGTTTTTTTAAAAAAAGAAATCAAATCAACAATGTTAATGGGAACTCCCTATACAGCTGCTTCGAAAAAGCTAGAGACATGGCCAGACTAGAAAGGAAAAAAATAATAAATTTTTTAGCTTCAGTGACCTTGACTCAACTTAAAGTCAAAGTCTATGGATCAAGCATCTAAGATCACTGAGACTCAACCAATTAATAATTGTGCTAACAGAAATCGTAAGTATGGAAATACAGAGGGAGGAAAGCCTTGCAGCCGTTTTGTACCACAAAAAATGTTCGGGCCTTTAATCTGTTGGTATTTTATGTTGTGATTTTCTATGTATGGTATTCATATAGTCAACATTATCCATGTATATACAGATCATCATTTAAGACCACAGATTTGACTGTATATAATTATTTACCTCAGCATGCATTGAGAACAATGGGTAGGGATATTTAAGGGTTTTATCCAAAAGCTTGTGTTTTACATCATGTACATATGTTATATAGTTTATTAAAGCACAAGTCATCATATACTGGCAATAACATCTTACTCATATAACTCAATATTATAATAACAGCTCAAAATGTAACCAAACTTGTATTTTATCACAAGGTCATAAAATAAGGTAACTTTTTTCTTTTTTTTTAGTATATCGTGAAAAATAAAAGGCTGGAAATATTTGATGTGTACATTTTGATAAAGTCACTATATAAGTATAGTTTACAGTTTATACAATAAATAAATAAACTGTTGTAATGTGATATTATACACCTTATAGTGAAATCTACTTTCAATTAAAAAGAATGGTAATGACAAATGATAAGATAAATTCATATTTATTATAAATCTGACAGGCCAGTAAGAAACCCTGGGCATCTATCTATCTGTCTCTATTTTCATACAAACAGATGTAAAAATTTCTTACTGACCTATTCATATTGATGAAATCTTATATTTATTAATTTCTTGATTACAACCACCAGGTTATCAATGAAAATTATATACTTTCTCTATACATATCAGCAATAATTATGTGGATTTTTATATAAAAGTCTATTTCATAAATATACTAATTAAAGTCAATTTTATATTTATATAGATATCTATTATATCTTAAGTTTCCATTTCTAAACGTAATATATAGGTTAAATTTTTGAGAAATCTTGGTTATACCTTCCTTTACCACACTTATGATACAATATTATAATTATATGCACATCCAATACCATTTCATTTATCACTTTGAACACTACCCCCCGTTATCGTCATCACCAATCATTATTATTTATCCAAAATTGTATAACCAAGAGAACAACAAAATTGATGACAAGACAAAGGGGAGGGCAAAATTATCATGAACTGTAAAACATTTATACATATATTATGTATTGCATTTCATCACCTTATTAATAAATAATCACTAAATAGGGAAGACAAAGTCAACAGCTCATATTTATGTATTCAACCAAACCTTACTTTGTTGTATTAGTTCCATGGAATGTTATTTCACACAGTATGTTAAAGAGGGTGGTGGGAAGGGGAGGGGTGTGACCTAGATTAAAAGATATCCTACCTGAGCAATACCAGTGACCGAGACTGCCACGCCCTTTTGTGTGTAGACGTTGTGGGATTCTATATTCAAGGTTAACACATTCAATGACAGTCTGAAAGTGATGAACCATAAACTGTTTATAATTTGTCAAACCATACCTTAATAATGAGTCTAATAGATTCTGCTCTCGTCTCCATGGCAACCATCAATATCCATAGCAACAGTGCCCCCTATTACCTAGATACATGCTAAATGTTACGAAAATGGTAAAGTAGCAGCAAGATGTTCCTCTAGCTGAGTAAAACATAATATTATGATGACAGCAAGAAAAAATCTGCTGAGGTCAAGTTACTCACCTTGTCGCTGAACACAACCCTGTCACCTCCAGCTCTATAATGTACATGTAACAGAGAAAAACTGAGCCTCTACAAGTAGTTTGAGAAACAAACATACCTCATCACGTATCTGCCCATGGAATAATCTGATCCAAACTTGAACAACTAATGGAAAACGTCCTACTATAGAAACCAAGAGACCTGTTTAACTATTTCAAAATTGAGACAAGTGTGAAGTCATTGAAGATAAGGAAAAGATAAAGATATAGTAATTAGTTAACAGATGGGCAACAAGAATCCAGCATGACAAAACCTTCATATAAACTAGATTAGCCAAGTATGATAAAAAAAACAAAACGCTGGCCTGTCATTGTTTAACAGTGGTGTCAACTCAAGTGTAATATTGCAATACTGCATGCAGACGTTTAACAAAATATTGTCAAAGTTCTGGAATTCATACAGAAAGAACAGACGATCCTAGGAGAAACTGAATGTGCAATACTGCAACATGCAATATAGAGATTCACTACTCCATTACCAGTGCATACTTAACAAGCTGACCAACTCATTTCTAGATCCCCTGTAAAATCTCTTGTATACTATGCAGATTTTAGAAAATATTTCCTGGACAGAATACAGAATATGAGGTGAGATATGATTCATTGTTTTACTTAGGAAGATGATATAACATCTGTATCATGTTTAAAATAATCAACAACAATATTCCATTTATGTGATCTGCCATGATTAATAATTATATTTTAATTATAACAAAACTGTGCTCTTCCAAAAGACACAGTACTATTCCCCAATATACGCATTGTAACTTTTATTCATTTATACATTATAATTTTTATTCATTTACACATAGAAAAACTTAAGGTTTTGATTGTTTTCTCCATGTTCTGTATTAATATTTGATATAAATCTATATAATATTATGTAATACATAATTACATAAAACAGAATCAACATCTCACCTCTAGATTACAGTGTATAGAGGTTAGTTGTTAGGTTTTATTTTTTCTACTGCCTGTCCTTACATAATTATACTGTTCCCATAAATTCAAACAACTCAGTATATTCATGCATCTAGTCAGTATATTTTTGGGACTTAAAACAATTCCAAAATAGTCAATATCATTTTTTGGACTCAAAAAACAAAACAATTCATTTAAAACTGTTCATTTATTTTTGTTTTGTAAACCTGAGTAACTATTACAGGTTTCAAGTTTCTTAATTGCAACAAAAATTCAACTGTGGGGTCCTTAACTGTCACTTACTTGGTGTTATATGCTTTCCATCTGTATAAATTCATGAAAGGGGCCATCTTGTTGTTATAATTCAGAAAGTCATATATATGAAGATAAATGTATTAAAAAAAAAAAAATCTTAAATTTACATTAAAACAGACAGGGCCTACTGGATTTCCCACAACTTAAATTTAAGACATCATTAATTTGACAATGCACTATGTTAAATTGTTATGTTATGTTAAAGAAATTGCTGAGGTTACTTCATCCTGTATTGTATGTTCAGAGAAAAATATAATATCATTATTACATCTACTTTATTTAGTATAAATTACAACCATTTTGAACCAATGCTGTAACATTTCTGGTCAGGACATGATAATATATGTTGATAAACTATAGAGTCTTAATATGCCATATCAAACCTAATTTGCCCATTTTATATATAGAAAAAAAACAAATAATAACAATAATAACAACAGATTAAAGTATCTCAAAATGGTGTATTTTGAGATTTAAAATTTTCATAATTTTGAATCACTATATAATTATACTTGTGTAGATTTGTTGGGAATGTTTTTGCTAAAAAAAACTAACAATTGAGCACTTTTTAAGATATATTTAACATAATATTATATGGAGGCCAATATAAAATGTCATTATTAAGTATATTGGTATCAAAATGAAATAATAATTTCAAATTTCAATTTTCTGTTATTTAGTAATTGGCTACCAAGTTCAAAATTCATGAGCAAGTCGGTTTTGATATTGATTTCTTATCAAGATTATGGTACATGTAACATAATATATAATTATTATTATGTAATCATGCAGCAATCCCTCCATGCATGGCCCTTAAATTACCTGGGCCACACCTGTAACTTCAATATCAACTCCCAATTTAGTGTAACATCCTCTATTTGTAGTTATGCTCAAAGTCATTATATTAAGGGAAAGCCTGCAAATAAGAGTAGACATATTTTTGGAATATCAGTAAACTTCTTGAATATTACATTGTATGTATGCAAATTTTCAAAATCTGTGAAAAGGCATTGTTACTGTAGGCAAAGGAGAGATGTAAACATTGAGGCCTATTATCCATTCATCCTTTAAATCACCAAATACAGAAAAAACATTTCTCAGTAAGCAAAATCAATACAACTGGACACAGAATATACCTAAAACTGATAAAACCCAATATGTATGTATATTTTGTCCCAATTTTTGTCCCAATATGTATTTATATTTTGTTATCCCCATTTTAAACCAATTAACTCTCAACCTGTTCAAACCAAAAGTAATTTGCCTTTATTGTCAGCAGAACAGTAGTGAGTACAGTTTGACGAGGCTTTACTGCTGGTAGCTTTACTCAGTAATTTTTGTATTTTGATACTGAATTAATGGACTATTCAAAATACAAAGCAGGGCAAATCCAATAAACACACTTAGTAGGTTAAGATTCTGAAAATTGCTTTGGCTCTGAGTGTTATTGGGGAAAATTTGTAGCATTTAGACATATAGTAGCTTCAGTTTACATGACCAGGTCATGACCAATGGAGATGCTTGGCAGTCTCCCTATATATTCTAATCTGGAATTTACTGATAGTGATCTAAGAATTATTATAGGATTTGAGGTTACAGTATGATTGTATAGACAGGCAGTGGCTGCTTATATTTCATTAGTTCAGTTATCTTTATCTTATGCATGCTCATTATTAGTTATCCTTTATTTTATGTGTGCTTATAATATAACTTAGGTAATTCTTCATTTTGTAGTTTAATTAATATGAATTTTAAATATCATATAATGAAATGTACCATACATGTATTTCTAGTTAACAATTTGTCTCATTTCAATGGGGAAAAAAATAGAACAAAAACAAATTAGCCTGTCCAGAAAGCTAATGCCTTTAGAAAGATCTTGGTTATTGCCAGGGTATCCTTAGCTCTTTGTGAATAGAGAGATTCTAGAATGTTAACAAAGGAGTGAGAAAGTATGAACACCATTATGTGAAATATGAAAATTGAACTAATATAATAATAAAATGTAGGGCTGTGAATTGAGACACCTAAGTGTAATCATATTTGCTGACTATTGAGTGAAAATAAATTGAAACAAGAATTACGAATTTGAATTATGAAAATTTATTTTGTATTAATTTAATAAAGGTATGGCTGCAAAGTAAATGAAACCTCCTTAGTAACGGTTAACTTGAAATTTAGATGGTCACTGCTTTGTCAAATATACTATTAGTTTTTGCCACTAGGCAGGTGGTCAGACCGCACAGCTGGGCAGAGCAGTGTGTCCAGGTTCTTATACAGTTGACTATTCAACTTTTGTTTTTTTGTTGTTGTTGAAATCCCTCTAAATGCTCCAATTATGTTAACTTTTTTAACAATTGATTAAATAAAACCATAGCCCAAGATTTAGCAAATAATAATATTATAATTTGATGGTTCCAAGCTTAAAGCTATTTAGTTATTTATAATTCACAGCCCTAGAATAAGCTATAAAGGTTAACTCTGCTGGTTTTCACAACTCTATGTTGTATCCCTACCTGAGCAATACCTGTGACTGAGACAGCAACACCCTTCTGGGTGTATACCTCGGAACTTGTAATGTTCAAGGTCATAGTATTTAAAGAGAGTCTGAAAATCAACAATATTCTTCACATTTACATTACATGAAAACCATTTTTGAACTGCCATTATTATTTGCGATGACACAGCAAGACTAAAAGATAATAGTGGAAGGATCATGTGTGGAGAAATAATGCATAACATAGGCACTAATTTCAATGCAATGAAGAGAACTGCACTGCCAATCGAATAATAACAAGGTCAGAATGCAGACGCTGAAAAGTAACAAAAATTTATCAACAACATAGTTCACTGATGTATATACTATAAATATAATACAGACCTACAGGGCTTGACACAACCATCCTAAACCAAATCAGATTAAAATCTTTCAAAATGTGGTTGTTCTAATCTATTATGAAATTCTTCAAATAAAATTCAACACAGTCTCTATAAAGACAAAAGCTGCTACATCAGCATGCTTGACTATTCACAGTGCTTGATAGTAAAACAAGAGTCTGGAGAAAGTTCAAAAAGGGCATTAATTCTGTCAAAATCCATGTTAGAGTTATCGCCTTTGGAATATAAGTGACCTCCTTTTATGCTCTCAAATGAGTGTGTGAAGTTTAAACTGCTTGCCTTTAGTAGTTTTGGAGAATGATACCAACTTGCATGCAAAAACTTAAACAGAGAGTGACATTACAATGCCAATGCTGGCACCAATGAAATAACTTTAGACCATGTGGCAGAATAGTGACCTCCCAATAAGCCCCAAACATTAAATGTTTGCTGGATGACTGATTAAATTAATAAATGCCCTTCAGTGCTTTTGTTGTTACTATTTCTTAATTCAAATTCTTTTTTTATAACAAGTACATCTACTGTGATCTATGAATCCAAGCCCTAAAAGTATGTAAATTTTCAAAATAACAACCTAAAACTACCCATGCTTTTCATTAAAAAAAAATTAAAATATAGAAAACCAAAATCTTGAAATATAAGCAGTCTATGTGACACCACACAGCCAATTGTGCATACATGTATATATAACACTGAGATACAACAATACAGGGGACATACAATACAGGTAACACTGTATTCTGATGACAGCCACATTGTATATATGTTAATTCCTGTGACTGAATAAATCTTTAACAATGTCTTCAAATATATTGAAAAACAAAAATTACATATAAATTTAACTGCCTTTCTTTGCTAGTATAAAATATTCAAGGTCAAAGTGTAACATAATATGAAAATCAACTGAAGCAGGTGGATTTGGTAAAACCGGACCCAATAACGTACACAGGCTAATTTCCTTGGACTACTAAAAATTCAAGTTTTCCCATAAAAGCTGTACTATATGGCTGTGGTAATGACTTAAATAATTCCATAACAATCTGGTTCCAAAAAAGTTGTGATAAAACTGATTTACTTGTTATTTATTCAGTCACAAGAAACAACAAATAACCATGAGGAATTTAAACTTACTTGGGCAATACCAGTAACACAGACTGCTACCCCTTGTTTAGTATACACCATTGGACTTTCGATCATTAGAGTCATGGTGTTTAAATTCATTCTTTGTTGCAGCAAAGAAAAGCAACAGAAACAACATGTTAGTCTTAAAATAATTACTGTAAATGCCAGCAGTAAGGGCCAGAAATACAAACTTTGTTCTCTGGTTGGGTTATACATTGCACAAACACAGACAGTATAGGTCATTTGTTGAATTTCTAGCTTTACTGGTGGAGAAAGACCTCAAGTGTCTTTTTGTGCATAATTTCAGGCACCAGCAGGCACCTGAGTAGAACCATAGATATTTCGTAACAGCTTAAGCCAGCTGGATAGCTTCCTCAAATGAAAGAATTCAAAGCCTCTGTCAGTTATCAAACCTACAGCAGTAAGAGGCAAGTTATTTGAAGTCAACAACAGTATCCACTCAGCCATGTAAGCCCCTCTATAAAAACTAACCAGCCTCTATAATGCTGGCTGCTTGTATTCTAAGATTTAAGTGAGAACATATTTACTTCTATCTAGATTATAATGTTAAATTGATGTTAATATAATTTATAAAACAACTCGCATGTCTGCATCCTGAAACTATAAAGTACTGGTACCATTGGTAAATTCTGTTGCCATCAGCAAACTGGCAATTTATATTTATTTTAAGTAACATTTATAAAGCATAATTATATTTATAATGGATTTTCTTCAGGTGTACCAATCATTACATAGATAAACTTATATGTATGCAAGGTTTAGATCCTATAAAACAACGTAAAAATAAAGTTGTCCAATATAAAATTTCAGGGGGAAATTGTGTTGCAGAGAGAAAATTCAAAACAGGGGGAAAAAAAGAGTTTATGTTAAATTTTGTATATACAACATCAATTTTGTTTAAAAATACAATGAAATTGAAATGAACCACTTGAAAAGAATGGATCTTTAACAATTTGGCTCAAAAAATCACTGCAGATCTACCTGTCAACAGTATTTTTCCTAACCATATAGAGTAATAAAATATCTGTATTAATTACATATATCAGAATGGATGCTGACATAAGTAATAAATATATGATACAAATTATGGCAGTTTGCCAAAAGTTTATGTACAAAAATAAATATATAATATACAGTCCATCTCATGACAGTAGAAAAATCATTGAAGTATATACATAAAGTTACTGGCTACTCAGATTGGCTTGAAATTTAATATATTTATACATACATGTACATAGCTCTCAAAATTTTATAATTCAATAATAATAGCTCCAGTTTGAATCCCACATTTTTTCAGAATTTTACATTTTGAAAAAAAAACTGCAGAAGACTTCATACATTTTTTAAATTTAAACAATAAAAGATAAATAATTAACTTTTTCAAACTTGCGATTATACAAAATTTGTGTTGAATACCATATATTCCCTAATTTAATTCAAGGTCTCGGAGTTGTCAAAATTTCCTAAAGGGTTAAAAGTTAAAGTCCATAATAAAAGCATAAAAAATTGTCTAATATAAAAAAATATATTTAATGTTTTAGAGTAATTTTACTCACGGTTATAAATTGTGGAAGCATTAGCTATGTGTTAATTTGGTCAAACTTTCTAAAATTTATTATAAATCACTGTAAATTTGGTCAGACACTCATTTTACTTTTTATATGTCAGAAAGTGGCTCGGCTTTTAATAAAGAACAAACAGTAATAATCATACAATTTTAAGTTATCAACATCAAAGATGCTATGTAATAAGTCAAGCTTGGTTGTTCAAAATCTTTTTCTAAATTTCATAATAAGCAAACATTAATGAGGATAACTAATTGATTAATCATCATTTAACAACAGCAAACCTTTATTGAAATAATTCCTCTGTTTCCTTTAGCAACAGTCTATGGAATATAAATTCTATATCTATCTTTTAACATATAAAACAGCCAATTAAAATGCTTTAAATTTACATCAGAGAGTTCCAAAAATTCTTACAACAACAAACAACATACCTCTGTAGTTTCTGAATAACTGGCCAGACAAACACTCGGCCTCCAGGGATATACTCTGAATGCCCCCTGCAGCATCCTAAATATAAAACATGTTCTAATTAGTATTCACACTTATTTCACTTGTTTTTGTCATCATGAGCAATCGCTCCCTTAATACAAGGCAATTGTGAACAAAGTATTCAACCATGTATGACTTCAGGAATATAAGTTGATCAGCAATCATCTTTGCGGTCAGGAAAGGTGTGAAATAATTTCAAAGACTGAAGGTGTCAAATTAATTGATGGACTTTGACTTATTGATGGTAAAATGCTCTAGAATTGTTCTTTACCTACCACATAAAAACTTCAACACATAAAAAAAATCAATACAGATATATTAGACTAATATAATGGTTTTAATTAAAGAATATATATAAGGGAAAAAATTGGGACTTTCATATTACTTCAACAAATCTTCAACATTTATTTATATAATTATTTTATTTATTTTGTGACATTAAAATGATAATTATCGATAATGTGCTGAATGTTAAGTATTGTTGAAAAATTCAATATCATGTATGTTCACTACATTGGCTTCGTCCATCATGAAATCATCCCAAGTAATCCTGATGATGATAATACATTAAGTTATAATGACTAGAGGTCAGTATAGGTGCAATTCTGATGCATCGAAAACCAGTTTTGTTGGTGCCAATTTGATTCTGCTGTCAAATACAAAAATTTCAATTCAAGTCACAACAAAAATAAACAAGGAAAAATTGCAAGTTTTAGTCCCTCTCTGGCTTGTCTATTGCTGCACTTCACTTCAATTGAATGGTTAATCAAACAATAAGTGAGCATGTTGTTTTGTCTTTTTGGTAAGCAAATCAGAAAGGCTTCAAATGTCAAAGTAGAAAAAAATCCAAAAAAAAAAATCCTAAAAAGAAAAATTTTGTAAAGGACAAAGCAATGCTTCAGGTTTCGTGAGGGTAAGGAATTAAACACAGCAACATTTATGATATATATATATATATGTTTTGGGAGCATGCCATGTCCAAAGTCGGTAGGTACAACTAACATGATAGGAGTCAGAACAAACAGTAACTTGTAAGGCATTTTTTGTCAATATTGTGAAGGGCCAGGGCTTGTTCAATTTGTGAAAAAAAGCACCAACAATTGTGACATAATTACATAATATTTGCCATTTCATGACATTTTGAAACCGGAAACAGTGTGTGATGATTGCTTGATTACAATTTCTGACCTGTGTAAAATCTGCTTTTAGTTGATACTTTAAAGTTAAACTGTTTAACATGCGCAAATACCATTTAACTAGATAAAAACTTTTTACTTGCTTGCAATACATGGATAAACACTTTCCAAACTAGCAGAAGACAGGCTATTCATATCAATAGTTTTTCATTTGCACATCTCACTGTATAATTTTATAAATTGTATGTTAAAATTGAAATGGTGTGACATATGGTATGTTTGACAGTTAATATAAATACTTTGGTGTCAAAAGATGTGTTGAAGTATATACTACGAAGCCAAGATCCAAAGCTCTCCATTGGTGTTATAAATTTCAAAATCGAATATTTAATCAAAACAAGCTTGTTAGCCTTTTAAAAACGGCTTAATTTGTATTGTTTTAGCATAAGAGATTTTGATTTTACTAGAAGATAAGGGAAACAACTCTTTTTTTCACTCGATATACCTCGGTTATTTACGTAGCTCATATTGAGTGTTTATGGGTGTATTGGTGAAAATAAAGTTTTAAACAAGAGCACCGCTAGGCGGAGCATTATATGCCCGAAAGTACTCTTTCTTTTCGTGAGGAAGACATTGGAATTAAATACAGTATTACCTCCTTCAAAAAGCAATCCTCCTTTATAGCTGAAGAACATTCATGTATATATGCAGTTGCTGTTTTCAAAGCACCACCATCAAGTTGTTATCTTGTTAGTAAAAATGCTAAAACGGATGGACACCAAGACGTCAGGGGTATAAAGCTGTTAATCCTTTAAAATTTTACAGCTGTAGTTCGATTAATACTTGAGTTATTGAGCGAAAACTGTTTCCAGTTTAAAGGTGATAGTAATCCCTTGATCTTTGACCTTGTGACCCCAAAATCAATAGGGGTCTTCTACCCAATATGGACAATCATCCTATGAAGTTTGAAAACTGTGGGTCAAATGGAACTTAAGTTATGCTTCGGAAACCATTTTACATATTTAGCTAATAGTGACCTTGACCTTTAACCTTGTGACCCTAAAATCAATAGGGGTTTTTTACCCAATATGGACAATCATCCTATGAAGTTTGAATACTGTGGGCCGAATGGAACTTAAGTTATGCTCCGGAAACCATTTTCAGTATTTCGCTAATAGTGACCTTGACCTTTGACCTTGTGACCCCAAAATCAATAGGGATCTTCTACCCAATATGGGCAATCATCCTATTAAGTTTGAATACTGTGGGCCAAATGGAACTTAAGTTATGGTCCGGAAACCATTTTCAGTATTAAGCTAATAGTGACCTTGACCTTTGACCTTGTGACCCCAAAATCAATAGGGGTCTTCTACTTAATATGGACAATCATCCTATGAAGTTTGAATACTGTGGGTCAAATGGAACTCAAGTTATGCTCCGGAAACCATTTTCAGTATTAAGCTAATAGTGACCTTGACCTTTGACCTTGTGACCCCAAAATCAATAGGGGTCTTCTATCCAATATGGGCAATCATCCTATGAAGTTTGAATACTGTGGGTCAAATAGAACTTAAGTTATGCTCCGGAAACCATTTTCAGTATTTAGCTAATAGTGACCTTGACCTTTGACCTTGTGACCCCAAAATCAATAGGGGTCTTCTACCCAATATGGGCAATCATCCTATGAAGTTTGAATACTGTGGGCCAAATGGAACTTAAGTTATGCTCCGGAAACCAAATTGCTAACAGACGGACGGACGGACGGACGGACGGAGGCCAGGGGGTATAACATAATATGCCCGAAATTCTTTCGGGCATATAAAAAGAGGGTTGACTTGTGCCTTTCCAAGATGGAAATAGAGCTTTTTTCATTGTTGAATTTCAGCCAAATTTTACAGAAATGTTACATGAAGATTAAAGTGTAAGTTTTATTTATACTTAAAGACCTCTTGAATGCTTAGAGGTTTGAATGAGAACTGGTTTGTCCATGATAAAACTTAAGAAAAGCGAAAAAACTATGTTTAAACTAAAGCCAATATAAAACTTAAGAAATGCGAAAAAACTATCCTAGAGTCATTAGTTTTGACGCCCTTAAGCTGTTTAACTAGTGCATTTTTTAATATTTAATTTGATCATTAAATAAAAAACAATATAAAGTTACTATGACATGTTGTTTATCACTGCAAACCTTTTTTATGTTTGTAAAAAGTTCAAAATCACTGAAGTTTTGTACTTAAGTAAACTGACCCTGGAGGCATCCATTGTTGTTTACAGTCATATGAAATGACGCCTTTTCATTGGGTGGTTATTTTTAAAGGATATTTCACTGTAATGCAATATGTACAGCAAAAGAAGTTTTTAAATGAGCTAACATTTAATGTAACAACATTGTGAAAACTTAAAATTATATTTTATTTCATATAAAACTGTCCATTATTTGGGAATGCCATACACCCTGGCAGTCGTCTTAATAGGTGCACCTGTCTCTTTAAGCTTGAATGTATTTACCAATAATCTTGATGAATAGCATCTGCTTTTGGCTGACAGAGCTGAAAAATATATCTAAAATGAAAGGTGTTGTAAAGATATGTATATGTTGATTTAAGAAATGATTTTTTTTTCTTTCTTTTTTAAACTTTATATACAATAATCAACCCATTATGAATTTTACTCGGTATCAATTAAAAACCAATTAACGTTTTCAAACAATATAAGCTGTACACCTTTTGCAACAGTGAATATTAAGGGCACTTTGCAAAGTTTTGGTCACATGACACTCATTAGACATTTTAAAATGGAGGACAGAAACAGAAAAGGGCAGATCAAGATTTTTCAAAGGCTGTATTTGCAAAATTAAGGCTTGCATAAACATTGATTGATTTGGCATTAGTATGGGCTATCCTTGTAACCATAGATCACTATTTAACAAAACCCTTGTATTGAAATTTTATTGAAATTCTTTTACTTCTTTTATATCATGTTTATCAGTAACTTTAAGTTATGAAATATTCTGTGATAATTATAATTCTGACTATTGTAGTCTTAACCTGAAATGTGATTTTATTAATTTATTCATTTGCTTCTTTTTTAAATACATTTATCCTATGCCTCATCTGATCTCAGTCATTAACTAAATTTGTTTTATTTATTATTAATATGAAATGATATTTTAATTTGGATAAACTGTTATTTTATATATATATTTATTTATATATATATCTTATTATGTAACTGTGATCTATGTTGTTGCTAAAATAAAATAAATAAAAAAAAAAAAGAGTTGAAAAAATACAGTAAATTTGATAAAGGTGAAGTATTTTTAGTTAAATGGCTCTGTCTTTCCAAATGTTTTAGTCATACGTTGTAAATACATGGTTGCAGTGCAGTCAGCAAATTATGACGTCATACGAGGTCGTTTTCACCAATTCTTAGGTCAAAACAAAAATGGCGTCAAAATAGATGAGCGTCAAAACACATGACATGCCGATATGTGTAAACTAAAGCCAATATTTTTTCACAAGCAAATCAACAGAATGTCAGATTAAGAGACTAGTAATCAGACATGAATCGAATCGAAAAAAGCAGAATCGAGGTGTCATTTGGTGAATTGTTACAGCCCTAAAATGACCTAATTCGAACCTGCAACATAATTTGACAGATGCAGATGCTGAAGAAAATTAAAATTTAAGCATGTTAAGAATTCGATAATCGTACCTGTTGAAAAGAGCAATACATTGCATAAAACAAATTGCTTTAATAATTACCTGAAACTACCATCACTTCATTGGGACCACACGTTTCGAAGCCCATTTTCGCTGTTTTCTTTCGAAATAAACAATAATTTTCTTGCGAAATGGCCTCACTTCCGCGTCACGGGCTGCATAGTATACGTAAATTTCATTGGTCAAAATTAAATTATGAATATTGGTATATTCTGGTAAAGCACGTTACACATCCGTAAAATCTGTAAGATAAATCCCGTAATCCGGAATCATAATTAGTTTTGCTACACACCTGCCAGAACCTGCCTACCTGTCTACCTATCTGAGAAAAAGTTAAAATGTTAAATTTATAGATGACGTATATAAAATATTATGTTCATACAACATAAACAATGGGCTGTGTAAAGTGTTGTTTTTATGTAAAAAGCAATATGTCAATCTGTTATGGTGAGATCTATGCCTAATTTGGCTAAAAATCATATTGAAGTGGTTAAATTGTGGACAATGAAACACTACTAGTGGAAAACTGTTCTTTGGACAAATGAGAATTATTTAGATAGTTTTAAATCACTCTAGCATCTGAGTAACACTGGATGTGCGCCAAAAGTCAGATTTGACCTAACGCGCAAATTTTCTTTGGACAGAATTTGAGTTTGACTATATGGGGGCTTAAGCTTCAGCAGGGTCTTTCAGACACTGGCTTCAGATAGATGATTAGCTTGCATATTCTAGTTGTTCTAATTGTGGTCGAACAAAATGTATGTCTTTCATGCCATAGCCTTAAGGGGTTCTGAGTTTACCGCTATATTACCACATATTTTAATTAAATTCAGTAATATTACGTAATTAAGTCAAGGGATTGGTTTGCCTTTTGTTTGATCTATACTTGTGCTCGTCACACGAGAGATTATTTGATATATCCATGCCCAAGCATTTGACCGATAAAAATAGTAATAAACAAACGCTTATAAACATCTCTCCTAAAATCCCAAATTACTGTCAAATTTCCTCAGACTAGACGTACGCAGGTAAACCCTTATTTGGTTAAAAAGATTGCAAATAGCAGAACCTACGTACTTCATAGCTAATCCATCCATTTAAATTCAATTGCTACAAGAAAATTTTGCAGATCTACAGTCATAATTATTTATTATAATGGTCAATGATTCAGGAATAATAATGATAATAAAATTTAAAATAAATAAATAAAAACAGAACCCCATCGATCCAATAAAATATCTATTTCGCCCGTACATTATCACGAATAACAGTTTTATCAATTCATTTATACAGTCGAAAAGTCATCAAATTGTTTAAGGATACATTCAGATTAATTGTTTATAATGAATGGCTGTGAACTGCAGAGAGTTGAAGCACAAGAACCAGCTGCCTGTCACGGTCTAAAGTTGTTACTTTTAAAACGATACCATTAAAAGCAGATAGTGGGCAAAGCAGAAAAAATGTAAATAAAAAAACGAGAAAAAAGAAACTATGCAATAAAGAACTCCCCAAACGGCAAACTTGAAACTGTTATAGGCTTGGTGTGATTGTGTTCGCGGATGGTAGTGGAAAGCCTCCGTAAAATTCTTTATCCAGTCATATGAATATGGAGGAATGTCGCTCGAAGCGAGTGTCTTGACCAATTTGTTCCTCATTACCACACAAACTAAGAGAACCACCTATACTGACCAGCAATACTTGTACCGTATCAGACGCAGTTTATATCAATAGAAGAAAAGAAACACAACAAGGAAAAGAAAGTCTTTGAAAAACAAATCAAATGCCAATGCAAATTCCTGTCTCTTTAAGCAAAAGTGTTAACATTTCAGAGAAATCTTTCATTAAATGAATCTGAAAATGGGAATGGCACATATAGCTAATATTTTATCAAGGCACCGTAAACGAATAAATCGACTGACATATATTAACAGAAATTGGAAATGCATTTTGGAAAATTAAAACCAATAAAGGTAGTGCAGTAGATGTAAAACCCACACTTAAAATCATCATTTCCGACATTAAAACAACGTAAAACAAACAATTTTAATTTAGTTTTCAATACAAGAGTTATACATGAATCGTGGACCATAGGAACCACCAGCCGAATTTACAAAATAAGGAAGATCCTTATAAACACAAACAATTATAGGCCAATAAACATTTTAAGCTGCGAAGGAAATGCTTCATTTTCATAATACAAACATCTTCAAATTTGAACCAGACAATTGTCAAAGTGGACATGATATTTGCAGACATAAACTGTACATGTATAGGATATCGACCAACTCAAGCTCTTTCTGTTTCGGAAAGACCCGGTGGCACCGAGATTCCCGTCTTGTTTGCAAACACCACGTGCATACATACAGTCATGTGACAAAGACGTATCTTCGATCTAATAAAAACTTGGCGATATTTCGCCGACCGGAAATTTCTGCCGGAAATTTCTGAAAATCTCCAAAGATAACGTAACAGTGTTGATCAGCAGAGCATAAAAAATGACCGCCCCACTTATTCAAGCTATCAACAGGATAACGGGGTACGACAGCCTACTGTCAACTGCTCAATGCTTATTGTAAACTCCTTGCAGGATACTGCTTAATACTGAATTATTGTTAACTACTAAATGCCAAAATACAAACTGTCAACTGCTTAAAGATCCTGTAACTCATTTTTTTATGTTTTTATATTATAAGTATGATTCTCAAATGAAGATTTATCAGTTTTGTAAGTTCCAAAAAGTATTATTTGTAATTATATTACCGAATTAACATTTCATGTAAATAAAGGGAGGTAATTAGAAATTTATTTTCTATAAAAACTAAATAATTTTTTCAATAAGAAATGTATGCATTTATTTCAATGATTACATATTAAACGTTTATAAACATTTGCAGTACATATTTAACATATTCGTGGATGTTTATAAACTGTTTAAAGATCCTGTAGCACACGTTTTTTATGGTTTAATATCATAAATATGATGCTCAAATTAAGATTTATCCATTTGTAAGTTCCAAAAAGCATTATTTATATTTAATTTGATGTTAACAATAATGTATTTATTATTTTGTATAATGTCATTTATTTCCTTCCCTAAGCTGTATAATTTCCTTCAATATTATGTCATGCATTTGTGTTCTGGTGACTAAACATAAACAAAATAACAAGAAAATTATGATATCTTATTTTTAAAGAACTTTTTATTTACAATTAAAACGAAACAAATTATGGTTTGTCCGAATAATGAGACCTCTAAGCTAATGTTTTCTTCCATCAACAATTATATAAAATAATAATTATGAGACGCCTGTAAATAATTCGTATCTATAAAAATATTTGTAATGTTTCGGGGACAGCAATAAATGTATTAGATCTATATGGAAAAAAAACTGATAAAACATTAGCTGTATTTTGTTTTCATTTTTGAACATTTTACTGATTCCCACTATAATTAATGCAGTACTTTGCCTGAAGATCGACCATTTAGTCGATGTTATTTTATAGCAACATTGTAAAACAGAAAATAACTTAATGTAGCGCGAAATTTTAAAGGAGCCCACTTACATGCCAATGTCTACAAAGAACAATACTCTTTTAATATCATATATAAGAATAAACACAAAACATATACAGTGTAGTATATAAAACATATGAACAAGTCTCCTCACGAGACCAACTTGATAAAAGCAGAATAATGATTAAATGATAAGCCTGTTGGAAAAACATTATTGTAAATGAATTTGATATGCAAAAATTATTTCACTGTGGAAAACATTACATAGATAAAATAGCAAAAAGCACTTCAAACGTTTTTTGGAATAACACTTTTAATGCTTTATCTATACATATATAGATAAGTATCCTATAAATAACGAATCTTTCGACTACCATTGTTTTATAACATTAAATTGCTTATTGGCGATAAAATATTTCCTAATTCATAGTTTAAAGCCGGTGTATATTATATCGGAGATATGTTTGATTCTTACTGTGCTTTTCTTTCATTAGAAGATTTTAATAACATATTCGGGCTTAAAATAGGATAAACAAGATCAATAAGGAAAGGCGGCAAATAACGCAATCTTTTTAATCCTTCAGGGAATTAAAAAAATGATAAATGAAATTATGACAAAATTCAATTTTAGTATGAATGATGTTAAAAAAACTTGTGGACCTAAAATGCCTCCTTAATTAATTATTTAAAAAACATAATTATAAATACTGAGGGATCAAAACAATTTATTAAATACTAATAACATACAACAAACAAGTAAAGTAACCTGGACACAAAAGCTTGATCTACTTTTTGAAGAAAGGAAGTGGAAAAAAATATACGAAATGCCATTTAAAATAACTAAAGATACTAGGATACAATGGTTTCAAATAAGGATTCTTCATAGAATAATTGGCACCAATTATTATTAACATAAAATTAAATATAATGATAATCCTCTTTGTACCTTTTGTAAAAATGAAAACGAAACTATTGAACATTTGTTTTGGCAATGTAGTTTTGATAAGGACATCGTTTATATCTATTTAAAAAAAACACACAAAAAAAAACAAACAAACAAAAAAAAAAACATTTTTCCATCATTAACTGCAGAAAAAATGATTTTTGGATTTACACATGTAAGTCCTTTATCAAAAACTGAAAATCTAATTTTTTTTTACTTTAAGATGTATATTTATCAATGTAAAATGCAAAAGACTATTCCCACAGTTCTAGGAGCTAAAATTATATAACATATTGTTACAACATTGAAAAAGAGACTGCAATTTTACGTTGAAACCTTTATCTCAGCATGGAAATTTTATCTAATTTTCCTAATGCAGATTAACACTTTTTGTGTTTTTACTGTTATTATTATCATTAGTATTGTCGTTGTTGATGTTATTTCTTTCTATATATACATACTCAAATTTTAACTCCATATTTACTTATGCCAAATCTTCACGTCAAACTACCCCGCTTAAAATGAGAGATAAGTAAATACCTGAAAAGATGATTAAATATGGCCGAAAAAAAGTGCACACTAGAGTGAGAGAGTGCAGATGAATGAGTGTAGTATATAAAATGTTTAATTTTTGTCATTATGGATATGTTCTATTCTATAGCTGTATGATACTATATTTGTTAAAAAGTTGTAACTTTATATATCCATACTGTACATACAATGTTTATATATTTGATCAATAACAAATATATATATATATATAAAAAGAATTATGATTAAAGTTCTGTTATGAATAAAATTATTGTTATGATATCATATTAATGTAAATATATTCTGGAATATAAAGTGATATACACGAAACAAGCAAAGAAAACTATGAAAATCCCTCATATCATTGAAGTTTTAAGCTATCACGATGTCTAAATAAAAATCTGTCGATTACAGGCATGTTTACTTCAGTCAGTTGTTAAACCTCTAAAGACCTGACAAATAATAGTAATAATATAACCTCATTGGATGGTTCTGACAAAGTCGAAAGAAGATTAAAATTGGGAAAAATAACCATGAAAAAATGAACATGATCATCTTGTCTATAAAAAAAGTTCACTTTTCAGTAAATTTAAGTAATCAAAAAATCTAAAATTTATCAGGTGCGAACTTTGTCAGGAGTAAAATTGAATTAAAACAAGAGGAAAACGATGGCACTTCATAAATGTAAAATAAGCTGACTTCATTTGTGTACTCTTTATGTCTATGAAATATTGAGCTGTTCATAAAACGATTGGAATACAGCCAGGGTTGTCTTTGTTTATGCTTTCAGAAGCAGAGTTAAACTCCTCTTTAAGAACCAATAAATTTATCTTTCGGTGTTAAAACCTTTAATAATTTGAACTAAATTAAGCACTTCAGTACCAGGGGTCGAACGTATAGCGGTGCGATACTTCTTTAAGCAAGGTGAAATCATGCGATGCGGAATAATGGTATGAGCAAGTTTTTTTTTCAAATATTTGTTGTATATCGTAATTTCTTGAAGAATAGTATTGTGCATGCTGATCAGAACTTATAAGTGTGCATGATCGTCAAAATTAAATACTGAATTTTAAAGTATTGAGGAAGTTATTGAGGTATTTGTTGCTGCAAATTCAACCGTCAACCTGATATGCACATGCTAACGAATACAGTCTCAGTAGTTTTAAACGAGATATTCTATTATTTTAAGCCCCAAGATGTTTATTTTTGATAAAAAAATACTTTCAATCTTAATACTAAACAAGTATTCCAAGTTTGAAGGTAATACCTTTTATACTTGTAAGAAATCACCTTTAAAAAATTGCTTAACGACTGCATAAAAATAAGCCAAAAAAGGTGCAAAGCAAAATGTTATTTTTGAATAATCTACACTTGTGTTATGGCTTCATATTTTAATAATAAGAAAGAATACTAAATTTGCAGGGAATAGGTATTCAATTTCCGAGAAAATTGATCTTATTAAAAATATGTAAACTACCATCAAAGCCGACCCAAGTTCAGGGTCATCCCGATTATAGATTTCTTCAAAAAGTGGAGATTCTAAGCAGGACGACAAAGTTATGAATATCGTAGGATTCAGGTGATAATATAAATTAATTATTAACATTTATAGTCTAGATGAAATAAAACAAAAAAACATATCAATATTAATATCATCTCATAAGTGTATGTTTGCATTTCTTTTCTTTTAAGTTTCAACATTAACAACGGGTGTTTGGTTTGGACTTAAGTGGCACAATGGCGAGGACACATTCTACTGGGAAACATCCGGCACTCTATACAACTACAGAAACTGGCTAGGGGGTTGGGGTACCGGATTTTCAAATGTTTACTGCTACAAGTTTGACCAAAGTAACGGGTTATGGAGTCAACTTGACTGCTCTACGAGTTCTACCTACATTTGTGAAAAGGGTCTGTTTACAACACGTTACTGGTTTTGCATTTCAAAGAATACTCCAAGTGTTTTTTACTTAATTTTCCAACAGCGGACACACAGCACTTTGAAATGTTTACATTTCTTTATTGAAGATGAGTAATTGAATAATTTCTTGTGAAATTGTTCAAGACAAAATGTAATGCGAAATCACAAAAAGCCAAAAATCTTACAATTAAAATGTTATATAAATCAACTGAGGTACTTAAAACGGGAAAGATAATATAGAAATAAACTTAAAACTAAAATGAAATTTAATATTATTGAAAGTGGTTTCAATGCTTTTCATTTTAGTCCGCTTCGCATGATAAAAATTTGGCACATAACATATTGATATAGACCCATATCAAATGGTACAAAAATCTTAAACAAAAATTGGAAAATAAATGAAAGGAGATCAACTATTTCTTTTTCTTTCATATTTTAGAAGCGACAGACGACCCATGTTTCCCCAATCCTTGCCAAAATGAAGGTACATGCATTGTTAATGGAGCTGATTATACGTGTAATTGCCAATCTGGTTTCGAAGGGAAAAGTTGTGAGAGTAACTTATAATCTGTTGAATATATTATAACATGCATGTAATAATCTTGTTTCAGGTATAGTGTGATTAAATTGACCTGTCAATTATGAAAACAATATAGCACTCATTTAAATATCTGATTCCACAGGAGAATGTATATTGAATATGTAATTTATGTTTTAGAAAGTCACATTTGCTCTAGTTATACAGCCATACAGTTAAGTGATTGCCTAAAATGAGAGAGGTCTGAGGTTCAAGTACTACTGTTGTTGTTGCTTTTAATTTTGCAGTACATTTAATCAACTTAAACAGGTTTATATAATCAAACAATACTTTATGTTTATTAAAGGGGTAATGGATACTTTCATTAGTGTAACAATTACTATTATATTATTCTTATAACTATTCATCAATAAGAAAATAAAACTTATTCAAAAATGCAAATGTACATATAAATTGCGCGTGTATGACGTTTATGCTAATGTTTATAGCATTAATTGTCTGTTTATACAATAGGGAAAAAAACTTAAAAAAAATGCAAATGTAAATTGCACGTGTATGACGTTTATGCTAATGTTTATAGCATTAATTGTCTGTTTATACAATAGGAAAAAAAACCTTTTAAAAAAATGCAAATGTAAATTGCACGTGTATGGCGTTTATGCTAATGTTTATAGCATTAATTGTCTGTTTTTGAACAGTTTGTAGCCAGACGAGATAAATTTAAGTGAATATTGCCGCAAAGTTCCAATCCCTTATATGATCGAATTTTTAAATTAAAAAAGTAGCACATCTTTTCAAAACTAGATTTCATTTTAAATGTCATACAGTTTACGAAAAACCATTTATTATTTTTGTAGTAATAAATAACATTATGTTCTTTTTTTTTACTTAAGCATCAGGCTATTGTCAGCCAGGTTGGTCTCACTATGGAAGAAAATGCTACAAATTCAGTTCAAATACTAAAACTTGGGACGCGGCTAAGGTATGACTATACTTGCTATATTCTGTTACATTCATCTTTGGTTATCTGTATGTAATTTACAGACTTCTTATCACGTTTCAGGATTCTATGTAATCATTTGCCTTTTGTTATTAACATTCACTGTGTTAAACATGATTAATAGCTTTATCTTTATTCAAATGGTGCTTTATTAAAAATATTTAAACAGAACATATAATTTTTATCACACATTTGACCACATTCCATGCATATCCACCTATTCATTGATGGTTTGCAGCTTGCATGTGTAGCAGACGAGAGTGCTTATCTAGCAGAAATAATCAATGCCGAGGAGAATTCATTTCTGCAGACGACCGGTAGCGCAAGTATGTGCCCGTCTAAAATTTATTTAAACCTAAAATATTTTATAATGTTTGTAACGGTATTTCTTTGTCAGTGGTTTAAAGTGAAATCTAACTATTGTATATAAAATCCTGATTCTTATTTCAAAGCAATTTTTAATATTTTGAATGGAGAACGAAAAGCTATAAATATATTATCTCAACGGTAATTAGAAATGTTTCATCGTACGTATAGACATTTGATTTCACGCTAGCTCAAACAAAATAGAATTAAAGTGTCGGGAATGGAACCCAATCAAAAAGATACAGGAGGAAGTCAAGGACTATATTAAGCGATTATGTATATATAACCCAAGACAATAATGATATTAATATTAATTTCTTATATCAGCAAGCGTTTAATTTTTATAAACAGTTTAAATGCCACAAAGATAATCACATTTGTATGAGACACGTCTTTACAAATATCATTTACAAACTTACATTATATATAATCTAACGGCACATTTGTATGAGAAACGTCCTAACATATATCATTTACAAACTTACATTATATATCATCTAACAGCACATTTGTATGAGAAACATCCTAACATATATCATTAACAAACTTACATTATATATCGTCTCACAGCACATTTGTATGAGAAACGTCCTAACATATATCATTTACAAACTTACATTATATATCGTCTCACAGCACATTTGTATGAGAAACGTCCTAACATATATCATTTACAAACTTACATTATATATCATCTAACAGCACATTTGTATGAGAAACATTCTAACATATATCATTAACAAACTTACATTATATATCGTCTCACAGCACATTTGTATGAGAAACATTCTAACATATATCATTTACAAACTTACATTATATATCATCTAAAAGCAGTATGTTCACTTTCTTGCATTTCTTTCCTTTTAAGTTTCAACATTAACAACGGGTGTTTGGTTTGGACTGAAGTGGCACAATGGCGAGGACACATTCTACTGGGTAACATCCGGCACTCTATACAACTACAGAAACTGGCTAGGGTGTTGGGGTACCGGATTTTCAAATGTTTACTGCTACACGTTTGACCAAAGTAACGGGTTATGGAGTCAACTTGACTGCTCTACGAGTTCTAACTACATTTGTGAGAAAGGTCTGTACAACACAATATAATTGCTGATAAATATATTAATTATCATGGGAACTGGTACACACAATATGATTGAAGATATATATATATTAATTATCATGGAAACTGATGGATGAGACTTTAAAAAATACAAAATAATCAAGATTGAACAATTGATAACAGTGACCGGTCACAAGTCCTTTTCGAGGTTATCGCATACAACTGATGGTCAATTGCAATGTAAACCTTAGCTACAACTGTTATACATATAATTCATCATATACTTGTTACAATGACATGATTTTCGATCGATACGGAATTATGACCATCTCAAGCATTCATTTGCATTGTTGTTAGAATCATCTCTTTTCATGTTGCAAATATAATAAAGTAGATCATAGACTGCGATGAAAATTCAGACGACACTATTTTTGGAAATGAATGAAAACTGAAAGTATGAATGAGTGTAGTTGTATCACGTAATTACAGAACTTCCAATGTATCTTGTTAAATGTTTTCGATCACGAAATGAGAAAAAAAAAAGAAATGTGCAAGATAATCTTATTCATTTTATGTAAACATAATAAAGTGGCGTATCTTTTTCTTTTATAAGCCGCCACGGATGATCCCTGCACAAAAAGCCCTTGCAAGAACGGAGGCACGTGTACAAGTCAATCTGGCAGTTATACATGTACCTGTACAAGCAAATTTGCAGGAACTAATTGTGAGCGTAAGTATTATTATAAGGAATATAGCATTTTATTATCTGATTGACGGACATTGAAGAAATGTTCGGTTACAAATAATACACCGTGTCTTGAATGGTTTTTGGGTGTAAATTATAAATCAATTTCGAAAATTGATTTGCTACACAATACATAGTCAGACAGATAGAAGAAGACAGAAAGGATGCGGTGCACCTTTGAGTGACTTCTTTGAACTAAAGCTGCCTTTTATTTTACATATCACATATGTATATTCATATCGATATTCTCATGTTATGGATAATCTTTCATTCTGTTTAACTTTGCCTGGTGTGGGCATTTTTATACTTTGTGGTTGCTAAAAATTTTCTCCCGCTGTTATAGCGGAAAACGTCACAAATGTTAGATACATTTAATATGAATTGATATTTTCAAGAATTTCATCATGCGGGAAAACAGCAACGGATCGTCATTTAGTGTCATGGAATCGTGTAATTATCTTCAAAAATTGCAAACATTAAAAAATACAATGCTAGTTTTTAATAATCATGTACAAATCTCTGATACATTTATGAAAAACTGATACAAAAAGGGCAAATAATTATTAAACATCAATCTTTTAAGATTCTCCTCGTTGTAGAATCATGTCCTAGTGGTTGGAACTTGTCAAGTGGTCGTTGTTATGTATTCAAAAATGGGGAGACAGTGAACTGGTCTACTGCAAAGGTAACAAATAAATCATAATTATAATACTGCACGTTTGTAACGTCGCTTTTCATTGGATAATTGTGACGTTTATATGGTTTTATATACACGGCTGTTGTCGATTCATGAAGAAATCTTACTTTTTTCTCTAAAAAAATGATGTTTGCTGTATTATAAATTCGTTATAAAGATTGTTGACAGGTTATAAGTCCGTATATAAACGGCTGTTTGCAATATATTTTTACAAATAGCCGTATATATAGGGCCATATAACCTGTCAACAATCTTTATAACTAATAATATAGCAATGTTTATTACTTATGAACTACGATATCACACAGATGTATTAGCTACTGTCTAGATTCTCAAATGATTAATAGCGTCTATACCATATATCAGCTTACGTCCATACTAATATATGTTTATATTAATGGCGATGAACATGTATTTGTTTTTGCCAATACACTAATTGACTTTACTTTGACTTGATTAATGCATTTAGACAGTGCGTTTAAGTACTACCCGGACAGGCTGGTAGAATTCAAATAGATTATTAAAATATCGTTATATGATGAATGGCATCTTAATTTTATATCACGTCAGTACGTTACAATATGTTTAAAATTCCATTTAATATAAATGCCACATTGTCAATACCATTATCTTCTTTCTGCATAATATCTTCAAGCCTAATATGTCACTCAAAAGCTGAAATTTCCCGACAGCTTTCTATGTTTGATGTCAAGTTATAGTTTCCAAAATGTTACTCATTGGCAACTGGCTTGTACCATTTTTTGCTTTTGTTGTTTTAACAATAAGTGCATTTATAATGATTTAGTATTTAGTATGGAAATCAAATAATATTTTCATTTCCATATTGCTACTTATTTATCTTTACATTCGGCGCGTCTATCATCAGGTGATAAGCATCTAACATGCTCTAAAATCATTAGTTAAGTGTTATAAAACTCATGTTTACTCTTACTAAACTTTCTTTTGAGGCATAATGGGCCTTTAAGGCCTGTAACATATTAATGATAATATGAGAGGAGTCATTATCTTGATGCGTCAGAAACATTGAAACTTTAGAGAAGTCAAATGTTTGATTTCATAGACAATGATTTTACATGCCATTCTATTGACATGGCTAACATTAAAAGTCCTTGAATTCTAAGGAAAGGTAGGAAATATAAAATATGTTTAACTGAATAAAAATGATTTAAAAGTTGATGATATAGGGCTCATAATGAACATTAATTCATCGCGATGATTTTATGTAAAGTTAGATCAACCACACAAGATATCTTCACGGGGAGGACCTGCGCAACCCAAATGCTTAAAGTCTTGGCAAGAGTTAGAAAAGAATAAACATCAACAAAGTATGCTTTGTGGGTACAATATACTATTTTATTATATACTTATGAAGGAAGATTTAAAATTTGTGAACATACGTATTTTCATTTTCTGTATTTTCACTGAAAATTTTTTTTTTTTACTGAAGTGAAACACATTTTCCACATTTTCACTGATGTCTTGCCTGACTGCTTTCTTCTAAATTCAGCCAACACACAAAATTAATGAGGAAATCTTTCAAATTGTTATGTCAAAAAAAGAAACAAAATGTATAAAAAAGAAAATTCATTTTTTTATAAATGCGTGATTTATTTTCTTGTGGTATGAACAAATTTTCATCTTGTGGTATAAAATTTATCATATTTAACTCATGGTTATCGCCACTCGTGAAGCATTTATTTTCATACCACTCGATAGAAAATAAATCCTGTATTTATAGGAAATAAATGAATATCACTCATACATCCACTTTCTATAAATACATGTATATACATTCAGAATATATAGCGGAAAGTGTTAAGGCAAACTTCTAAAGATCATTTAGATCGTTAATAAAAAACCACCTCTATATTATAGCGAAATTTATGTCAAAATTCTCAACAGCATTTTTAATCGTAAATGATAACACTTCTGTTTATAACGACACTTCGATTTATTGCGAAATTTATGGCAAAATTCTATAGGGCATTTAAAAGAACCCCTATATTTATAGCGAAATTTATAGTAAAAATTTAAAAAGCATTTAGATCGTAATGACCAAGAACATACCTTAAAGAAAATGTAAGAATAAAGCAAAAACAACTAAACGTATTATTTGTATAAGTGGCACAATAAAGTAGCCATTAGTTATTACAATCTTTTCACATTGATTTATGCCATTGCTACCCCCACCCCATGTATTTGAACATGGACGTTTCTTATTCATTATTTATTGTGCTTACGATATAATTGATATCTATTGATATTTGATAACAAAAATATTTTGTTTAACTTTTGTTTGATCAGTATTTCAAATTACCCTTCAAAATTTAATGTTACCATGACTTGTGCACATATCATGCTTCAAATAAATAAGGTAGAAATCCAAAGTTTACATATGACAGGAACAATATACATTGTCCGTTGCACATTCTGCTCTTTACTACATCATTGACAGTTAAGAGTATGTTGACATGAACATTAATATCTGTAATGACGTCAAAAAGCAAGCATTTGTTTATAGTTTAACGTAGAGCAAATGCGCCCAAGACGGCGGAACTCTTGCGCAAGCCGACAGCGAAGCTGTTAACAACTATCTTCACGCATTGAAAGGTGAGGCAATAACTCAGAATTATTTTGTTTTAAATAATGACTATATATCTGCAAAGCTCAAGTACGAACGATTTTATTTTAAAAGTTGTTGACAAAGGACTTCTCACACGTAAGTAAATAAGAGTAGCTAAATATATATAGATGATTTATGATATGCTAGTTACTGTGATAAAATATTTAAAGAAATGTTTTATACGAGGTCACATTAGTTGCAACTGCTACAAATGTATAGCAGCAGGTGTATTTCCTTATAAACATATTTAAGGATATGGTATATCAGCTTGGATCGGATTGAATGATCTTGAAACTGAAAATACATTCAAATGGAACGGATCGCAACAACCTATCAGTTATACAAATTGGAACACAAATGAACCAAATAATGGCGCATGAACTGGAGAGGAAGATTGTGTTGAAATGTCAGCCAATTAGAAATGGAATGACTACTACTGTACTAGTCTAAAATTCTATTTCTGTCAACGTTCTCCGACAAGTAAGTATTTTTTTAAAAACATTTACAAACAAATCTTAAAGGCTATAGCTAGTGTAATTTGAATCCATCTTAAATGCTGAGGTAAGGACAAGTTATGAAGCGGTTGTATGTTTAATGTTGCATTAATTGGCACAAAAAAGATAAACTAACACACTCTACCGATGTTAATTAGAGAGAAATTTAGAATCCACATAGAACGAACAAAACGAGTAAATTTAAAATGTTGCAGACTCGTTTTGATTGAACCTGTTCATGGAAAGTAATAACAATTGCAAGTTTCCGTCCACGCCCCCTGAATATGGTAAATTTAATAAATAAATGAATTAAATATCTGCAGATGTGTTCATATGACAGATATCATGGAACCTTCAATGTGAACTTTTGTGTGACCTTTAAACATTGTTGTATGTTATTTTCAGTTGCGCCCTAATGAGATCATATAGACGAGGAAAAGGACAGTGATGCACACTATCAACGCCGGAATAAACATGATATACGATAGATATGTCAACATTGCAACGTTTTAATTATATTAATCAAGCATATACTTGTTGTTTGTTCTTAATTTACCATATAACTGAGTATGTACAGAGTTACCGAAGATGATGTATGCTTTGCATGCTCTAGTTTATGTTCGAGTTTTAGTTTAATTTAATTGCTCTATTGCAAACAAATGAAGAAAGATGAAATAAAATATAGACTGTTGTATTGGAAACGAATGAAATTGAAAAGGATAAAAAATGAGCGAAACATTAATGACCAAAACCTCGGCAATATAATGAACGTGACGCAAAATTTCTCTTGGTTTGATGACAGAAAGCTCAATAAAAAAGATAACTTTCAAGATATATTGACTGAAAGTTAGCCGTCTTAGCTTAATTGTTACTGGTTGACTTACTTTTTCTGTTCAATGAATATACAACAAATGCAACATTCTATTTATCATGTGTGACTAAAGGCTAAATAAAGAAGAAGCTGTTTTTACAGCAAATCAATACAAAATTGAGATATGTGATGTTAGGGGGCAAGTGGCGTGAAGTTGGGGGCCTAGCGGCATGAGGTTGGGGGCCTAGCGGCGTGAAGTTAGCGACCCAGTGGCCTGAAGGTGGCGGCCCGGCGGCCCAAAATGACTAATTAGGTATACGTATGTTAGTGTTTATTAGTTAGCATTTACATAACTAAATTTGTCAAGAACGGTGTAGCCGTTCAAACAATTTATTGCAGTAACTGCTTACTAATAAACACTAACCAGTTTAACAAATTATTTTTGATAAAACTGTCAATTGACAAGGATCCTTAAATTTAGGCGAGGAGAATAAAATGAGTCAAACTTATTGTTGGGGCCTTACAAATGTCTTTAAAAGTACAAAAAGAGCCAGTCTTCAGTTTTTCTAAAAGTTTTACTGCATGCATATCATATTTGTTCTTAATGTTTAACTGCATGTACATGTATATAACAAGTTTAGGTCGCCAACTTCACAAAATCGATAAAATCAAAAACGTTTCTGAAATTGAATTTTACAGTTAATATATCTTTGAAATGACAAGAATATTTTTGCTGAGAAGATATTTTAAATACTTTATTAAGAGCCGTATAAATTGTGTTTACAAAATTTCTACAACTTTAAAAGTTTAGGTAACAACAGATGTAACATATGATGAAGTGGTCTCTGCACAGCACTTACCTCGTCACAACAAACAATAAAAGTCTGGAAAAAGAGGGACCCGTCGGAAGCATTAATCAACAAAATCAAACAATTTCTATAAAGAAATTGCAAACTTGGTTTGACTTGTCTGCACATGAGAGATAATGAAAATGTGCAACATCCCATACGAAGGTGCTTTGGCTAACTTTGAACATATGGGACATCTATAAGGAGGCACAAGAAACCGTGATATACGTATTAACACTATTGTCTTTATGGATGTAAATACATTATAAGCCAACATCTGTGAGGAATCGCTGACACGAGATTGGGATTTACGAACACTGATGAATCCGCCAGCAAAGTCTGGTCGAACTTTTATCATCTAATTTCTGAAAATGCGACAAAGCTATTTACAATGGTATACTTTGTTACAAATACAAATTACAGCTATGAGTATCAAAACTACGTTACACAAAAAAATAGCAATTCTTTTCTGCGGCACCTCACTGTCCTTAAAATAAATTACTAAGTATAGATGATACATATCAATTATATGTTTATTGACGATGTCACACATTAAGAAATATATAATCTGTACCATGACGTAACAATGATCATATAATTATAATAAAATTCCCATCATTTTTATGCTCCCCGAAAAAATTCGGGGGAAGATACATAGTCACCGGGTTGTCTGTCCGTCCGTCCGTCAGTCAGTCAATCCGAGCAAACATTTTGGGTTTAGGGGCTATATAACAGTAAAGAGAACAAAAGAGAACAATAGGTTCATTCCGTGATCAAAGAGTTTATGGGCTAGTAGCCCTTAAGAAAACAAAGAAAATAACAAAGAAAATAGCCCCTTAACCCAAAATGTTGGAACATCCGTATGACCTCAAGTGACGTTACGTACATGTTCATTCTGTATAGATGGTACTAGTGGGAAAAAGGTTGCTTATGGGGTGCAAATACGTTGCTTATGGGGTTTTAGAGATCAAAGGAGATCAGAGACGAATAAAAACCCATAATATCAACTCAGTAGGAACGTCCGTCCGTACGTACGTCACGAATTCGTGTCCGGTCCATAACTTCGTTATTTGAAGTCGGATTTTACAACTATTTCACAGAAATGATCACCATATTAAGACAACGTCTCGCGCGCAATATTAGGGTCGCTGCTTTAAAGGTCATGGTCACGGCATGACCTTGCAGTAAAATCGTGTCGTGCCCATAACTCTGTTCTTTGAAGTCGGATTTTCAATCTATTTCTTATAAATGATCACCATATTGAGATCGCGCACAATATTTGGGTCGCTACATTGAAGGTCAAGGTCACAGCATGACCTTACAGCAAAATCGTGTCCGGCCTTTAACTTCTTTATTTCAAGTCGGATTTTACAACTTTTTCACAGAAATGATCACCATATTGAGACAACGTGTCACGTGCAACATTTTGGTCTCAGACCATCAAATTATTTTTTGATTGGAGTCAATTTACAGTCACTAGGAAGTTCTTGAACCACCCATAAAATGAACCTTTATAGATGCAGGTTTGCTTATGTCTGATTTTATATAGTACTGAACCATTCTCAAAATTCACCTCAATAGTTATATAACTTATATTTTTGTGACATTAGTACCCATTCGGGGAGAATCATCCGTCTTCGACGGCATCTTGTTTGGAAAATCTTACGATTCAGTAAATGCTTAGGTCTGTTATGTAGCTTTTATTTTTATACCCATATTCAACAATATGTGTTGAATATTTTTATTTTATAGTGACATATCATCGGATGAATAAGATAAATTATCAAAAAATCCAAACACAAGAAACCATATATTTAGGGTTTAGGAAATATGGAAACTATGCATTGTTAAATTGCCCAATTTGTATAATGAGCACAGTTTTAGTCACTGGTACAATTAAAACATACAGCAACTCAGGAAGCATGTTGTTTTGAGAGATATGAATGGGTATAAATTATTTTTGAATAAAAATGAAAATGTATCTTATTGCATATCATACTATACATACTTATTACAACATTTTACGGTGTAGAGGAGGACAATGTCGACTCCAACATACTCTATTCACGAGAACAATAAAGCTATTCTTGGGACAAATGCCCATTGATATTACATGTATATACAATAACATGTATTAATTCATAATTTATTTGACTTTTATTTTTTATGCTAATTATAAATACACGGTGATAATTATGTAATTTAAAACTTCATGCGATAATTTTACATCAAAATGTATGCACGGAGTCGCAAAACCGGCACGGGTATGTAATAAATCTTAATTTACCACAAGTGACTTTTGATTGTCAAGAATGGTATCAGAGTTCGACCAGATTTGTCAATCGCAATATATACAGTATATGAATGAAGTTTAATTTAATTTTGTCGTCCGCCGAAATAGTGACGCCTGAAATATATCGAGGGGATTGAACATGTACTATAGGCAGCACGGAATCATTAAAATCTAACGTTCAGTAGATTTTTAACTAAGAAAACGTATCATGGCGAACAGTTCATTACAACCAATTCAAATTTAAAATTGGGAAAAATTCTTTTCCATTGAATTCATACTAGTGGCTTTTTAAATAAACTGTTCTTAATTAGAATAAATTCTAGATGTTCCCTGGTGCTAGAGATCTGTCCCCCTAACGTTGTAAATTATAAAACGCGTTTTAAAGAAATACAGCATATTCGGCCAAAAAAAAATTATATTGCCAACTACAGTACAGATGTATTCTATGATGGTTGAATTATATCTTACTTGAAAATGTGAGATTTAAAATTTCTAGGTATATAAACTGTTTCAATAAGTGGTCATATTGTGTAGACATTCCGTATGCCTAGTCATTTATATAAATATTTCTGACGATGAGGAATACAGTGAAAGAAAAGTGCCTTACCTGAAAATTATAAGTTGTTTTATGTGTCAGTTTTATGGTAGGTTTGGCGGTTAACGATGCAACGTGAGGTCTGTCGGTTTGCAAACCAGAAAGGTATTTGAATACTGTAACAAATATTAGATTCATGACTATGAAATAGAGAGAAATAAGAATTCCTAAAGGAACCCCAACACGGCAAAATTGAAAATGTTGCAGACTCGGTTTGATTGAGTCTGTTAATGAACAATACTGTCTAGTGCAAACTACCGTTCACGCCCCCTGGCACCGGCTTAAGCAGAATTCAACATTTAACATGAACTGGTAAAATTTAGAAGTTATTTATGAAATTGATGAAGTTACAACAATATGAAGGAAAGAGACTCAGTATAGTTGGATTTAAGATAGTTGCTTATAAATGACTCATGATTTTGTGTGTCAGTCAATTACAGTCATATAAAAAGATTTACTTTAATTAACCATGTGATGATATATAGGTAGTGACATTTGTTGTATTTTCATTAAAACCTGATTAGAATAATTAAAGTTTAAATATTCGTCATTGACCTGTATCATTTTTCTTAACTCGTTACAAAATAAATTTGCAAGCAATCGTAATTACAGAAATACAGAGGTACCTTAAGGCAAATATTTATTAAATTTATGTTAAACACATACTTTATCATAATGTCTTTATCATCATATAATAATTGAAAACTATGAAATTAAAAAGTGATATTATGCTTCATTTTATGGTTGCCAAGGTGAAATAGAGAAAATAAGAATCCCCAAAGAAGATCAACATGACAAAATCACGACAAACATGATATGCTGCAAACCTGTGCGCAACACAACGAATTTGTATCACCAAGGCCGAAATAGTTTGACCCAACTCCTCCATTCTCACAGTCACTGACTCCAACACTCTAACGAGAGTAACAACGTTGTCTAGGGGAATATTTGTCTCTGTAAAATATTCTAAAGACATCTGTCATTGACTGCATTTCCAATTTGAACGTTGATACAATCCAAGAAGTGAACTTTTGGTTTATTAGAGACAAGAAACCGCACATACACATTAATTTTTTTGTGCACTGAAATATCAGTGATTTCATCCAGAATAAGACCAATGCAGTTCGATTGTGGTAAAATGTTCAGTCAGGTTCTCGTCCAGTGAAGCGTTGATAGCATCTAGGAGCTTTGTTTTGTCTTCTCACTTGTATATTTTTGTTGGATTATGTAACCATCGACAGTTATTCATGATCTAAAACAGAGGTACGTGATAAGCTGTAAATGATAATTTGAAATCTTGACTTATGTTATTATATCACTAAATTACTGGAGCAAGTATAAAATGTAACAAAATATTATAAGATATGATTTAATTCTAAATAATTTATTTCTTGTAATCTACATGGATAGTTTTACTGTTTTCTATGCCAATTCATAGGGTTTAAATATCTTTTAATTTGCGGACTTTCTGCTCTTTGTGCTCTTCTCTGAAGTACTATAATCTGATTATGGGCAATTTCCCGTTACGCCATGTAATATATTGTGTTCAGTTGTGCCCTAATTGAGTCTGTATCCTATTCCTGGTTTCGTTGAATTCGTACAATATTCTGTAGAGTTCTTTTGTATACAGCTAAATATATTCTCCAATTTCAACAAACAGTTTCTCCAATTTAATAGCTTCAATGTCATATTACAGGAATAATTTCATTAAAAATGGCATTCATATCTACTAGCTTTGTTCTATCCATGGAAGAGTTTTTTCATTCAGTTTTCCGGGGATTCCTTTCTTTGTTCACGTATTAAGCTTTTGGAATTGTGTCAATGTCATTATTATCATCGTAGACTCTATCACACTGATCATCCCTTTTTCGTTTTACACCACAATTGAATAATTTCTGTTGTCCTGACATATCGGCACAATATCATAAATACTTAATATACTTATCGAACGTGTTTGCAAGAATAAAAACTAAATGCCTTAATCAACAATAATTTGTAATTACACTTATTTGGGAAAACATAAGCAAAATGTATTTAACCTTGCAGTAAATTATTTTCACCTCAACATTCAAAAGTTAATACATTTGTCGGTAAATTTAAAGTAAGTTTGTACAGAAATCTATCAAACACGAAGTATTGAAAACTGGAAGACTTCTTTAGGGTTCGTCCATCGTCGCAAGGGAAGACCTCACATGTTATAACGCAAAACGTTTAGGAAACACCTTCTTCCTTGAGCGATGAATGAAGAATCGTCTTTGTGTTTCTTGGTAATTCAACATACGAGTAGATACAGTATATCTACGCATGTGAGTTCACACGTTTTAATATCAGGGCGAAAAAAATGTCCAAATTGTGCAGAAACACCGGTTTTAAAAGTGATAAAACCATTATTATCCACGGATGGCCATGAGAGACTTAGTGCATGACACGTGACATTATTCGACTTATCCACTGTGCAAACTATAAAAGGGTAAAAATACTTTATAGATTTCTTCAAACAATAATTTCAAATAACAAAGATATATTTGCAGTCTAAGTTATACACTCCACACTTGTGTGTGAACTTCATATAAAGTATAAGAAGAAGAAGTGATACATAAAATATATCGCTGGTTAAAATGTATCGATCAATGGGATTGAAAGGATTGAAAATGTACTATAAGCAGCAAGAAATCATCAAAATCCAACGTTCAGCAGATCTAAAACTTAGTAAAACTTATCATGGCAAATAATTCATTACAACAAATGGGAAAATTTTTATTCCAATGAATTCATACTAGCGCCTTGTCATTTTAACTGTTCTTAATTAGAATAAATTGTAGATCAGTGCAAGCGATCGGCCCTCTTAATGTTGCAATATATAAAATGCATTTTAAAGAAATACCCGGCTTAGTAAATGAGATTGCCACCAACATTATAGATGTACCATATAAGATTGAATTGTATCTTTAATCAAAGTTTATTGAAAATGCATCAACGCAACATAGCCATTTTAACAACAGGTTTGTTTCCATTTGACACAACACGCAAGTTTTTGTTGACAAATATTACAACTGGTCGTTTTCTATGTATAGAAACTGTTTCAGCAAATTGTCATTGCGGTCATTGTGTAGACATTCCGTATGCCTAGTCATTTATATAAATTTTTCTTACGATGGAGAATACACTTACCTGAAAATTATCAGCTACATCCGTCATTGTTTATGGTAGGTTTGGCGGTTAAATACGCGAGGTAGGGCGATTCAACGCGATGCAAACCAGGAAGGTATATTTTTAAAACTATAACAAATATTAGATTTATTGCTATGAATTAACAAGAATGTTAAGGAAACAGCCTCAATATACTTTGATACGAGATAGTTGCATATAAATGACAAATAATTTTGTGTTTCAGTCAATTATAGTCTTATAAAAGATTTACCTTAATTTACCATGTGTGTATAGGTAGTGACATTTGTTGTTTATTTATTAAAACTTGATAAGATTGATTAAAGGTTAATATTCGTCATTGACCTACATTTTTTACATTTTTCTTAACTCGTTACAAAATAAATTTGCAAGCCATCGTAATTATAGAAATACAGAAATACAAAGGTACCTCAAGGCAAATATTTTGTTTATATTTATGTTAAACGTAATGTCTTTATCATTTTATAATTAATAATTGAAAACTATCACATTATAAAAATGACATTATGCTCCATTTTTGTTGTCAAGTTGCGTTAAATTAGACATATATTTCAAGATATTGACTATTTTAATGGTATTCGAACAATAATTGGTACAAAGAAATGTTTATGATGAAATATTAGGACTGCCTAAAGTATAAAAGACCTACTCTTTATATCAACTGAGCGTAACCGATACATTCTGATTGTTAACTTATTTTCACTTTTACCAATGCATTTTAATTATCGGAACAAGGTCAACCCTACTGCATTAGTTACGAAGTAGAAATATGTCGATAAACCAAGCAAAATAAGTCGTTCATCAAACAAAACATGTTGATTATTACTTGAACCTTTAATATTAAACATTAATGCATTTTTCCGAAGAAGCAAATTATATGGCCCATTTGTGCCGGAAATAATAAACAAACGTCTTCCTCCACCAGTACTCTGTCATTTTCAGAGGAAGGCTTTTATCCGCCTTGTCATTTTTTGTCCTAGGCAACAGATATTGTTTCTGATCCAAGCTCTACGGTAAAAAACGATTTTTCACCCTGATTCCTTAAAAGGTCTCAAATTTATCTTCGAACACTACGATTTCAAGCTTTTCATATAATATTCGGAGCAAATTCTGTTAATTCTTTGAAGAATAATCATGGGTGTTTAAAAAATTAAACAATATATGGTGTGCTCACAGTGTTTAAGGAAAAATGACAAAGAAATCGTCATTGTTGTTGTTTCACCAACATTGTACAGCTAACTGATGTAATGCTTTACATTAAAAAAACTGATCATATTTGTTTATGGAATGTCTTATCTGCATGTATTCAAAGTGTGCTTTTTACTGCTTTCAATGTTTACATAATGTGCTTAAAAAATGTCCTACTAGTCCAGTAGTTTCTTGTGCATTAGTTAAATGTTTAGAACTGACGATAAAAATAATAAAAGTTCGAACGTTTATCTGTGTGTTCTGATTTCTTTTTATGTGTGACATATATAATCCGTCAATGAAGGTTTATTCCAAACGTAGGCAAATGCAAATGGCATTTAACAAATATATTTGAAAGTTTGACTATTTGACTAATGTCACAATGTTAGTGTGTTAATAGTTAACTTTTGTTACAAAAAGATTGATTAATTTATTTGTATGTCATCAATGTATACATGTTTTATAGTGACTTACATTATGTACAACGAAAGAATGCACTTCTAATCCAAATTTATGACTTACGTTATATATTACATTAAAATAAGATGTACTTTCTTCAACATTGAAATTCAGTATTACGACAGTTAGTCAATATATTTGAAAATGAATATCAAATAAGAATATACATGAAGCAAAATTGAATAAAATGTATTAAATTAAGCATCTTAGAGTAACAGTTAGTAAAAGCGTATATTTAAATAAGAACGTGAAAATTTAACGTTAATGTCAACCCAAAAAAATCAAACCTCTTCTTGATATAGTCCTGCTAGTAGACCCTACCATCTATTCAGATAAAATACAATTGCGAAATGTTGCTAAAACTGTGTGGCACTTAATCAGAGGAAAAATCACTCAAGATTATTTTCCGACCACTTACCTAGTAGTAGTAGTAGTAGTAGTAGTAGTAGTAGTAGTAGTAGTAGTAGTAGTAGTAGTAGTAGTAGTAGTAGTAGTAGTAGTAGTAGTAGTAGTAGTAGTAGTAGTAGTAGTAGTAGTAGTAGTAGTAGTAGTAGTAGTAGTAGTAGTAGTAGAAGTAGTAATAGTAGTAGTAGCAGTAGCAGTAGCAGTAGCAGTAGCAGCAGCAGCAGCAGCAGCAGCAGCAGCAGAAGCAGGAGTAGTAGTAGTAGTAGTAGTAGTAGTAGTAGTAGTAGTAGTAGTAGTAGTAGAAGTAGTAGGAGTAGAAGTAGTAGGAAGTAGCAGTAGCAGCAGCAGCAGCAGCAGTATCACTAGCAGTAACACTAGCAGCAGCACTAGCAGCAGCAGCATAAGCAGCAACAGTAGCGGTAGCAGTAGCAGCAGCAGAAGTAGCAGCATAAGCAGCAGAAGCAGCATTAGCATTAGCAGCAGCATGAGCAGCAGCAGCAGCAGCAGCAGTAGTAGCAGCAGCAGCAACAGTAGTAGTAGAAGTAGTGTAGCAGTGTTTTATAAAATATAGGTGTTGCCACAAGAAAAAACATACCGGCAAAAATTAGTTTAACCTTTTACTGCATGAGCATATTGTGAAAAATTGCCATTTTCATTGGAAAGCCTCCTGTAACAAGTTCAAACTGCTATGAAACTAAGAAAAATACTTCAGTACTGATGAAACTTGGCACAAATGTTGATTGTATAGCCTCTGTAACAGCATGCTCAATCTTAAATTTCCTGTTACCATGGCAACGGGGGACGTCTCAAATTTGTATAGATTTCTTTTTTTATTAAAACTGATTTTAAAGTGCTGCAACTTTTCTCAGCAGTTTGAGATAGAATGAAAGGCTTTTCAGAGTTGGTTACACGTTACTTTAAGATCGACCTGAGTCCATTTTTAGCCTGTCACATGTCCAGATTTTCTTGGCAATGAGGGGGGATACCACCCCCTTCAAACCCCTGAACAGAAGTGAGATACTTTTTTTCTTCATCAATATTTACAAACAAAATTACAATATATAAATTGCATTCAGGATTGAGTAGACAGCTTAAAGCTTATATGAAACTCTCTCTAGTAAAACATATTAACAATTTATTTAAGTAACAACATGACTTAGGTTTTGTAGTAACAGTTCATTGTACCAGCATTTAATTCCTTCCATATATTTATAAGAAGATTATAAATACCTACTACTTATGAAATGATTTGTAAAGGATCATTACGAGGAGCGGAACATGTCAGTTGTGTAATGCAATGCCTATATCAAAATCTAAATAATTTCTCGACATGGGAGAAAGGGAGATAAATATACAAAAGAGAAATAAAAGAGATCAGAATGGAGACACAAAAATGGAGTAGAGGGGGTGGGGGTCACTTTAAATAATGGAAAGTTTAGTCCTATTGAAGAAAACTACAAGAATTAAATCTTTTATTTACAAAGTATTGACACTTTAAATGTTTTCTTTATAATTAATACAGTAATGGTTCCTTGTGACAATATGCTATAATTATTATAGCATATAATAAGGAAATACATAAAACAAAGGCTATGGAAGCAAGATAAGGGTAACTCTTTCAAAACGAAATGAAGAGCGCCCTTACTTGCATAATACCTTGTTAATTTATTACAAAGTATCTTAAACACACAGATACACAAGATATTCCAAATTCAAAAGTAATATAGTCTATTCAATTAACATTTCAAGTTCATATGTATGAATTGTGAAAGCGTCTGCACGCGTAAACTCCAGTACAGAATTGATACCATTATGAAATAAAATTATTTATTTCCTAATTCGCTACGCTCAAACGTAAATAAATTATTTATCCCATAATAAAGGAATCGAAGGAAGAAAGAACAACAAAAACATAAATTCACATTTAGGATTTGTTATTTGCATTGTCGTTTATCGAGTGTTAACACATGTTCTTAGAAACAACACCAAAATCGTATACACATGAAAATAACATCTCAACGTTAAATCGGTATAAAGTAAAATGTCTTTTTCGACAATAAACTCATTTCTCAATTGCGTACATCAACATGGAAAACACACAGTTATGAACATACTTACCCTGTCAGTATGCTGCGAGTCGGCTGCGCAACCCTACTCCATCGTGGGAGGGGGACGTAGTAGGAAACCAAAACTCAAGACCAGCCACCTTCGTAAGTGTTCTGACATAATTTAATGAGAAACCCCATAAAAATAATCCACTTACTACATACAATGTAATTAAAAGCCGAATAAGTACGCTCAATAACTGCACGCCTTCCATGAATAAGTTCAAAACATTTTACAAAAATTATCTTCTAATACAAAGAATATAAAAATTGTAGCAATCAAATTTGAAATCAGAAAAGTTCAACTAAGAATCGTTCTCCAATATAATGGACATCCCAGAAAGTAGTACATCTTATTCTTGGAGCAAAAATTGTAAAATATACAATATTTCAGTTAAATTAAAATCGTAACCAAAACGTAACTGCTTGCGTAAATTAATCTAAAATGCACCATTATAATACCTTTTTTCAAATACCATTACTATGCGACTATATGAATATTCTTGTCGTTTTTTGTTAATGTTTCCAGCAAGAATAAAAATGGCCATTATATGTAGAACCAAGGAAAATCATCGTTACTTTGCAGATTAATTCTACTTTGTAGGTGTAACTGTGTGTACTTTTCGGGAGGGTGGGAGGGATTCAGTGTACGATATAGTACAATAAACGTGTGTAGCAATGCAGAAAACCTCGAATGATGTACACGTCTAACCGACTTTATTATATATTACTGACCAACGAGAAAATCGTGCGAATCATATTCAATGATTTTCAATACAGTAAAACTTATTACGCTCAAACGTAAATAAATTATTTATCCCATAATAAAGGAATCGAAGGAAAAAAGAACAACAAATACATAAATTCACATTTAGGATTTGTTATCTGCATTGCCGTTTATCGAATTCAAAAACAAAGAACGGGTGCAAAGAAACACTTTATAACATTACAAAACTGTTCAATGTTAACATAATATCAATCAATATCAATATAAGATACATTTCATATTTGATTTCAAATTTTCAATATCAGATGCCCAGACTCTTTGTAACTGATAATCGTTTGTTTATATCATCTTTGACATAACCGTCCTTTGCTCTGTCACTACGCCACCGGCCATGTCTTTTAAAAAGTCAGAAATAGTCAGAATTTCCTAAATTGGCAGCCGCTGTGGCTCCCCCCGATCTTAAACTATGTAATCCAAAACGAGATTTATCTTATCTAATTGAAGAAAACATATCCAGAATGATCTCCCTTGATCTCGTATAAGATAAAGAAGAGTCTGTGCATTTTAACTTATAACACTGTTTAGATTTACAGTATGAGAGTGAACGAAATATAAACTCATTTGAATCATCGTTAATTTGAGCACATTTGAGATATAATTTAATCAATGATACTGGACATGTTTTATGACCAGTTTTTGCTATTACACTCCAGTTACCATCTTTATAAATGTCAGTTTTACTTTTTTCAATGAAAATTGTTATATGATCGTCATGAAAAGTAATATCAGAACGTCTTATAGAAGTTAATTCAGAAAATCTAAAGAATCCTGCATATCCAAGTAAACACATTGTAAGACTTCTTAACCTATACAAATCATTTGCATCGTTGCTATACATAGACACTAATTTATGTAATATTTCCGGTGTAATTGGTTCTTTTTTAGAGACTGCGTGTCCAAGAATCCTGTGAGCTGCCTCCCGAACTGACTTAGTTAAATTTGAATGACATGGGTTAATAGAACATCCGGCAGAATCATGAGCCCATTTAACTCCGTTAAAGGCATCGTCAACACTAGACGCTGAATTACATTTTTGAATGATAGAAATCAAATACAATGAAAATTCGGTGTCGAAAGCTGGTAAAGAGTTTAGTTTGTAATTCGACGCCCACTGACACCAAGCCCTGATCGTTGGTACTTTTTGCTAGTAATGACAGCTCGATACTTTAAAACAACGCTCGGAAGACTGGCAGCCAGGGACGACAACTCTGGATTCTTGTACTTGTCCAAATGACTATTCAACTTTGAAGCTATCAAATCTGTAAAACGTAACAAGAAAAAACAAATTATAAATGTAATTCTTACGATATAATAATGTAATCATATAGTTTCAAACAATATGAACAATCAAAATACAACTAAATATAAAACAAAAGCTGAAAATAATTGAAAACAGAGTCCATAAGAAATAAACCGTTCATCACGCTTTTTTTTCAAGTCGATTCGTTATTCGTAAAAAAGATTAGAAAATATTACAATCTGCCTTCACAGCGGAAAATCAACCACAGTCAAACCGTTATTATGACCACTTAAATTCAGGAAGTAAAATAGAAAATTAAACCTATCAAATAATAATGTCGCACATCGACGCTTTCTACTGCCTATCGACTGGCGTACTACAAATTTATAATTTTATAAAATTTAATCTCGCCAATCGGCGCTTGCCACTGCCCAACGGCTGGCATACCACACAAAGTTTTAATTTAAAAATCTCGCCAATCGGCGCTTGCCACTGCCAAACGGCTGGCGTACCACATAATTTCTAATTTAATAAATCTCGCCAATCGGCGCTTGCCACTGCCAAACGGCTGGCGTACCACATAATTTCTAATTTAATAAATCTCGCCAATCGGCGCTTGCCACTGCCAAATGGCTGGCGTACCACATTATTTCTAATTTAATAAATCTCGCCAATCGGCGCTTGCCACTGCCCAACGGCTGGCGTACCACACAATTCTAATTTATTGAATTTCGTCACCGTTTTTTAAAAAATAAACGAACTAGCTCGCTATACATATAACAAAACATAAAAAATATAAGAGCGGTCATTTTTCACGTGTTACACTGTGATATGATTTCACAAAAAAGATTCAACAACCTATTAAATAAAAAAGCTTTAAACATAGCTTTCAATATTTAAACAGAACAATCTAATCGTATAGCTAAAACTTTACTGTTGAAACTTTCAGATCCAAAAATAGTTTGTCTATTTAAGTATTGTACAAAAATGTCTTGTCTTGTGGAAAAACTCAAAATATCAAGAATGTATATTTCGGGTATACTGCTATTACCAAACAACATTGGCCAGAACGGTGCAGATGGCCAATGAGGTACAATTAAAACTCCCCGTGCTTGGCAAAGCACCAAATGATTGATAGCTTTAGGCACAAACGTAACAGGGGGAACCAGCCAGTTATTTTCCCCTGACCAATCAACTGAAAATGCATCGACTTGTTCTGTTCCCGGAACCCAGAACAAAGAATTAAATCTTTTAACTTTACAATTGTAATGATTGGCAAATCGATCTATCGAAAAAGGCCCCCACATATCATCCAAAAAATTGAAAAATTCTGTAGTAACGCCCCAATCATCAACATCAAAAAAGTTACTTATTTGATCTGCAAACTGATTTTGCGCCCTAGGAACCCAGTCTATATGTAAACGTATACCTTTTTTAATACAAAAATCAAAAATGTTAACAGCGAGGGAATGTAACTTTGGTTTCATGCTCCCTCCGTTAATAATTTTTACACAATTTTGATTGTCGGTGCACCATCGGACTGATTTACCAGAAATAAACAATACAAAACTTTGTAGAGCAAAATATATAGCAGACAACTTCTGCCATGTTGAACTCTCAGTTTTTTCATACTCGGACCAATTTCTGTGACAAATACATTTATCAGAGTTTAAGATATAAGCCCCACATGCTACGCTACTGACATCGGAAAAGATATTTATAGTAAATGCATGTTCAATAAAAAGAAACTTGATAGGATTGTTTTTAAACTGGTCTCTCCAGAATAACAACTCCTTTACATATCCGTCTACAAAAGAGACATTGAAAACAGTATCCCAACTTAATCCATTTAAAATGGTACGGTGTAGATATTTGGTCATTAGATTGCAAACTTCCCCTAAAATAGGCATCATAGACATAACTTTTCCTGTAAAACGTGCTAACTCTCTAGCAGACGAAACAGGTAAATTATTCAAAATAGTACTCCGGTATGAATTTACATTTGAAAAACGTTTCTCTGAAACTCATATGATTCTCAGATAAATTCCATACAAGTCCTAACCATTCTAATTTCTTGACGGGAATGAACATCAACTTATCATAATTCAGTGCAAACCCTGCATTATTTAAGACGTTTTCGACAAAGCTTGCATCTTCAGACGACGATTGAAATGATTTATTCACAATCCCACCCATCGTCCAAAAATACAACCAAACGAATGCCATTTTCCCGTGCATGTTTAACGATGCAACTTAAACACTTAGTGAAAATAAAAGGCGCTGATGTTACCCCAAATGGCAATACGAAAAAAACAAAATACTTGTGGATACCGTTATAATTCCAAGAAAAACCTAAAAATGTTTGCTGAGAAGTACAGATATCGATATGATGATACGCTGACGTAATATCAAATTTGTACATAAAACCATCTTTAAGAAGAAAATCAAATGCTACTTTCCAATCCTCAAACTTAAAATGTTCTTTCCAAACGTAATTATTTAAGTTACTTAGATCTAAAATTAACCTTTCCTTCCCAGAACTGTTGACGGAAACAGATAACGGACTAACAATACAAGGCAAAAAAGGTACTTCTAAAACCGATCCCGACCTAAGTAAATCTGTAATAGCCCCAGTAACAAATTCAGCGTGTACTAGAGCAGATTTGTTATTTTTCATAAACGAACATTTCGGAGTATTATAAAAAGGAATTTTGTACCCATTCTTTATGACATCCAAAATAAAATCAGGAGCTTTAATTGTCTCCTCCCAGAAATGATAATTTTTTAGTAAACTTCCCTTGACAAAAGAAGTATTAGACTTACATATGTAGTTATTATACTTAAATGTTTTCTGATACTCAAAATAATGTTCATGCATATAGAAATTCACGTCAATGAAAACAGAATATTCTAAACAGTTGAATAAATCTACAAAATCATACTCATCTTAAACATCTTGAATTTTGGACTGTGTCTGAGTCTTGGGGCTTGAACCAGTTTTTAGGAGCTGCCGATTGTGAACCTGGCAGAGATCCGCTGAAGCCTGAGAAAAACCGCTGGTAGGGTAATTGACTTCCGTTGACCTTGGGACATATAGCCCGGAAGTGTCCACATCCGCCACATGCGAAACACTGACTGGACCGTCCTGCTTGTCGAAAGGAAAGAAAAGGCCTGACCTTGGTTTGAGCACCAAAAAAGAAGTAGGAGTATAACCCCCAAAAACGTATGGGTTACTCGGCGTAGACATTGGTAACGGTCTTTTCCTCGCTCTTTGTTTAGAGAGCGAACGACTTTCAGCGGGTCGTAGCCTCTTCTCGTCCTCGCTGTCACTGGCCAACTCGTCAGACTCATACTCGCGCACCGTTTCCCAACCGCCAGAACTTTTGTCAGCAATTTTGATAAGTTTGTTGCTTTTACAAACTTTCTTTTTGATATCATCTATCAGCTCTAGAGATTTTCCTTGTTCTCCCTGTTCTATGAGTTCTGCAGCAGCATCCAAATTATCATAGACGTCCTTATTAAATAAGAACTGCTATTTTTTCCCTTTGTACTTGAAATCTGGCGTGGAGTGTTTAGTGTGGATACCTACCTATATTTTGTGAAACAATGTCTTGTCATCGGATACACCGTGCATATCCAGTAACATAGAAATGTTCACTTAAAGTAAAAGTAACGCCGCATCTGTGCAACGCTATTGTCAAAACGAATAACACAGTAAGCAAACGAACCAAAATATTTTATTCTAAATCAAATTTAAAGAATGGAATTAGCGCATACGGCTGCTACGACATTATACTTTATCCAGGATTACATTTTGTTCCAGGAATATGATTACTCTGATATATTCGTGAGAATAACAATCTGAATACTGTGTTGAACATGAATTTTGTATTTCGGTAAAAAATATGTACATTTAACATATTTGAAACTTTATTTTTCATTTTCCGTGTACCAAAAACATTTGTAAAACTACAAGCGTCGTATAACAATAGAAGGAATCTGGTAAAACATAACATTTAATAAGATAACCGCTGTTGCTTCAGTGCTTCATTCACGAATTCTACATAACGCTGTAGAAATGATCTCAATAACGTTTTATCTGCTTAATTAAGTGTAGATTTGAGAATGCCTCAGGTACACCGAATATAAAAATCACAAAGTACGAGTATATGTACATTATAGTTCTTAAAGATACCAATGGAAGTAAAAGTCGTCATCAATACGCTAGTCAGATTGTCATTCTCACGAATGATCTTGAAAATAAACATTTTCAAGGAAATATTTTTGATGAGTTATAATGTCTCAACAAACATATGCGCTAACTCATTTTTTCCAATTTGGCGTACTCCATTTACATATCGCGGTTCTCGTTTTTGCCAATTAATTGCACGATTCTGCGTTACTTTTGCACAATTCTAGCATTATTTGCACATTCCTGCGTTACTGGATATACACGGTGGGATAGAATATGTGAGATAAAACTTCTAAAATTACATTGTCGCACATTAGGAATAGTACTTCAAATCTTAAACTTCATATCATAACTGATTTTTGTAGATATAAATAAATGTTTCTTAAGTTCAACATTTTGAAAACAAATCTATCTGGAGGTAAACTGCCTTAAAAACTGTATAATTCGCAAGAAAAAGTATTTTAAGAATCTTTGTTTTCTTTGCTAATCATGATCAATAGATTAAATATTGTTTGGTTTATAAATACATTATATATCTAGTGTAGGAAGCTTTAAGATATTTTGGATCCTTCCAGGAAGCTAACCGTTACTGAGAAATTAGTGTAATATTTCTTATCGAAGGAAACTACCTGCCCTTGAAGGCGTTTAAACATATCCAACAATTGAGGAAAAGATTATTAGTCCGGCGCGTTAATAAATTGACCATGTCTTCACCTATAATCTCCTTTAAACACTGCAATGTTAATTTCTGTTTACATATTATGTAAAGGCCCGGTCACACAGCCTTTCGCGTCTGTATCGCGGGTTAAATTTCGCATTTTTTTTGCCCGCGGTTGCCCGTGGTGGAAAATGAGCAAAATTGGCTTACCCGCGGTTTACCCGTGGTATGCCCGCAGAACAGACGCCGGCGACTGTTCCGCGTCCTTATAGCGGGTGAAGCGCAGCGGTACCACGACCTAACACGGGTATAATAAAGCAGCCGAACCGGGCGGTAGAAATCATAACTGCTCAAGACACAGTCCCGTGAAGATCAAGCTATGGCACCGAAGAAGAAGCCCACGTCGCGTTCCCCGGCCAAGAAGAAGAAGCAGCGTGCGAGCAAGAAGCCGAGGGCGAAGGCAGCAGATGAAGGCAGCCCAGTGCCAGTAGGCAGAAGTCACAGTGGAGGTGCAAGCTGTCGTCCACTCTGCTGCCGAAGTTCCGAGTGATCGTGGCGAGGTCGAGGCCAGTCCTGCTGTCAGTCCAAGAGCTGTCAGTCTAGTTGAAGAGGAGGATGTCATAAATCTGGAGACCCTCTCTGAAATCACTTGCATTGTAGATGTGGGCATCAGACGAAGACCCTTGCCGCTGACGTCTATCCAGAGGAACTTGTAGTCAGATGTGACGACTGCCAGGAGGATGACACTGACGAAGCCCTTGTAGTTGAAGTAGTCGGACCTAGTGTTGGCAGGTCTATTGCACCAATGACTACGGAAAGTTCCAACTGTTCATCCAATTGTCACTAATCTGACGCCACTCTGCAGCAGTCTGTGGTGGCGCGAGCAGCTCATCACGGAATTCTTCGACGATGGCCGCACACACTTCGTGCAACACCAGACTGACGGTGTTGTGATGGACCCTCCAGCCATACTGCATCTCACGGTACTTGGCGCCAGAAGTAAGATGCCTCAGGGTGAGGGCAACCTTCAGGCCTGGATCAAGGGGTGCTCGCCAGTTGGTGGTCTCCTTGGTAAGGGCTGGTGTCAGTCTCTGCACAATTTCATCGAACATGGCAGGTGGCATTCTCATAGAGTTCTGGAAGGCCCTTGGATCTTCATTACGGAGCTCCACCATGAGACTATCGTACAGCACCAGCTCAGGTCTCCTGCCAATCCAAGCGCGCACCCAGATGTTTGGACCACTCTCCTCCTTCGTCTTCTTATGTCAATGAGGAGCTGATGGACCTGTACCACTTGGTTCTGATGCTGCTGGAGCAGCAAGACGAGGTCATTACGGTGACGGGGATCCATTTTCACCCCTTGACGTCTGGGGCACAACTGACGAATGGAATGCTCGGCAAATCGCGCTTTTTATATACCTAAAATCAGACGTTGTACGGACGCGATTAGGCCGTGGACAATCGTATTTGGGACGTGTACAAGACGCAATTGAACGTGATTAGGTCGGTATTGGGGCGCGCTGTTTACGCGGAGAAAGGCTTTTGTCCGTGCTTACACGCGGTACACACGCTAATGCACGTGATAACAACGCGGTACAGACGCGGAACAAACGTGCTATGACCGTGCTCCTACCGCGATTACCCGCTAAAATTTCGCGTCCCACCGCGTGTAACCACGTCTTAACCGCGGCCGTAGCACGTTCTAGCACGTTCGTTCCGCGTCTGTACCGCGTCTTTATCGCGTGTGTACCACGTGTGCCGCCCGCGATTTCCCGTGGTCTAAATTTTTGGGCAGCCCAAAACTTTTTCGCGCGGCCAACCGCGTGTGAATTTCTTACCGCGTGTAACGACGGGTAAAGTGCGGCTGTATCGCATCCTTATCGCGACCTCAAAGCGTCCAACAGCGTCTGCTTCACGGGCAGAAATGTTTGGCCGTTATTCGGCCGCGATACGCCCGTGGAGGGCTGTGTGACCGGGCCTTAAGAATGTATGTGATAGAATTTAATCTTTACAATATCAAGTTGTTTATTGGCTGGTGAGTGATTATGTAACTGATCAGGTGCTTTTATAATATTTTTTTTTACATTTTACACATGTAACATTCAGGAACGTCATACAAAATTACAAGTTAACTTGTGACTCATTCATATTGCTTACAAAAATAAATTCAGAATTACGAAAGGTATCATTCGACTTATTTATTTCTACAATTAAAACATAAAAATTATATATTTTTTGAAAGCTTTCAATTGGCATTATACACATCCAATGTAAATGGTCAGTAACAATTGCAAAAGACCGCGGACAGCATCCTCAGTGCTAGATAGCAAATGAAATTAACATAGAAAATGAGAACAGGGTGCATAATTCTCAAATTAATGTGTCCAACAGACTTTTTTCCCCTCGACAGTCAACAAATATTTCAAGTGTGAAGGGAAAATCAAAGTCAAAAAGGGGGTGTAGCTGACAAAAATGAATTATGAATTTACCCGCCTTAAGAAATGCATTTAGATTTTTAAATTGAACAAGTACCAATTTTGAAGTGATTAACTTCGACAGTTTCTGGAAGATCGGACCGACAAAAAATCAAGTCCAAAAAGGGCACAATTTTGCTTGAAATGGATTTTAGAACTATCAGGCCTTCTGCAAGGGTGTCATATTTTGAACTAGTGAACTGACTACATATGATAAGTTTGATAGAAAGTATTGGAATTTTTGATGCGTGGGAATTTAAAACGAAAGCTGTAAATTATTTTGTTTTCATCATAACGAACTGCAGTAAAACTGTACCGTGCATATGTGACGACAAAGCCGAGATCTCTTAGGTTATAATATTTTGGACAAACGAGTAAAACATGGAATTCATTTTCGAGGACATACATATTGCATTGTTTACATAGTCTATTTTCTCTTGGAACTCCGTTGTTCCTACAAATTTCAATTTCTAGATTATGTGATGATAACCTAAATTGCGTAAAAAAATCTGGAAACAAAGTGATCCTTCGAAAGCATTATTCACAACAAAATTACATGAAAATAGTAGACTCGGTTTGATTGAGTCTGTACATCAGGGATAATGAATAAGTGCAACATCCCTCACGCCCCAGGCACCGGCTTGAGCGGTACTCTATTCTAAACGGCATCAAGTTGTACTCTATATTTATTCATATTTACACACTTTATGTTTTTTCAAATTCAAAGTCATAATTATACATACTTTATGTTTGTTATCTACTTGAATTATTTATTTCTGAATACCCAGTTTGTTTATATAATATCTCCAATTTTCTATTTTTATTATTTAAAATGATATATTAATTTCGTTTTGCTGTAGCCAAAGAAAAGAAAAACCTATTTTGTCAAGTTTTACTTTTATTCGATATGTTATAAGATATGTTATTATTGACATTTTCTTTCATTACATTATACATTCTTTTTATAATGAATTATTTTCTGAGCCAAAAATTTTTAACCAATACTCAATCATAATAATTTTGCCTTGTATTCTCATTGATACCGTCCCAGTTCCCCGTAACAGTTAATTTATAAAAGCTATGTGTTTGTCTTAGAAAATTTACAATGTATACACTCAATATCTTAACCCTCATGATTGAATTTTTTGGTGCCTGAATTAGTTTACATTTTCTTGTAAAGACAGGTCTATTTGATTAAAAACAAGAAGTAAATTATGTAAAGCAAATAAATAATGTTGAGCAAGTTTCTCTTGTGTAGGATGCATGAGGCCGTTTTTGAATAAAGTAATACCTGCATATTTGAATAATGTCACTACTTTAAGTGGGATATTGTTTAAAAAGAGATGTTTGTAGTATGACGGCCTTGTTCGAAAATAATGATTGCAATAACTTTGAAGATCATTTTGTAATGACTGTAGAGCTTCCGGCGAATATGTAAAAGCTATGGCATTATCAGCAAAAAAGAGAGTCAAAATGTCCCCAATATTATCGCCGAAACCGGTTATTATATCGTTTACAAAGAATAAAAATAAGCGACTGGAGCTGGGATCTCCCTATTTTGCACCGATGTTTAATTGTAAAAAGGGTGTAACCGTTTATTATATCTTACATCAGCTTTAACAGTACATGAACTTTACCTTCATTGGATTGTTTTATAACATAATTATTTAATGGCGTAATAGACCTCCAATTACGGACCAATTAACTTAAGCACTTTTAAGTTCACTTTCTGGAACTTATCATTTATGTTAAAATATACTCTTAACCTTTGTATGGCTCAAATCATACAAAGCACTTGGTAGAGTGGTAGAAAACTAAATCACAACGCAACCGCTCTCATAAGGTACTATCATTGTATGTTATTATTTCAAAATTCCTGTATTGAAATATTAAACGTAAATGAATAAAGAAATAAAGGATGATGTAAAATCAATTACGGCAGTAAAAAACTGTCTCTCGTACATTTATGGTCACTATTTCTCTGCGTAAGACAAGGACAATACACACAAAGAATGCGCTCTCAATAGTGAAAGAGGGTGTGATTTCGTGGTTGCTATTCTGCGCATCCCAATGGAAATATTTCACGTAGATGGTCCGTTAAATCAAGATGACGTAACGTGAATTCCAATATGATTATACAATTCAAATACTATGCATGTAAGTATGATATGTGCTAATAAATGCTCAAACATAGCAAATTAATTTAACATTATTTGTTGTCTATCGTTACTTAACAAAATTGTGGGATATTGTGTCATTCCTACAACCATTGATATATATTTTCAGGGCATATCACTTCTTTTCCCTTGTCCAAGCGCTGTAAGGCGGTGCTGTTATGGAAATAAGAAGGTAAGGAGGAAACAGAAAAAAATAGTAAAATGATTGAAACCGCATTTTGGAGCGCTAAAATGGCTTCCGATGGCTTGGTAATGCGGCAGCAGAGCCGCACAGTGCTGGGTCCTTCTCGTTGGCGTCTTTTAACAATGCTGAATATGCAGTTGTTATGTATCCAAGTTTTAATCCGGTTTGAAGATGTTGGTTTGGCGAAATCAGAAATCTGGTAAAATAGTTCTATGCGCATATTTGCATGCCAAACATGCGTGTCCGTCAGCCGGTTAGAATTAGCAAGTCGCTGAGACCGGTATCGTTTGTGCCACTTGAGCATACCGAACACCCAGGTAAAATGTTCTCTTTTAAGATCCACGACAGACAGGGTGATAGTTCAGGTGAGCTAAACTCAATAATTTAAGCATGTAACGAATGGCAGACTCATTTTTTTTGTATAAAATTGTTAATTTCCGTAAATATGCCGTATATCTCAACATAAAAGTGAGAAAATAATCACTTTTGAATACTGACAAGATTGTCATTCAGAATTAGGCATTTCAATGCAAATAATGCCCTGAGAAATGAGATTAATGTTTCGATATTTTATATAAATAAAAAAACTGAACCTTATTGTTTTTGGTATTCATAATAAGTATTTTCTGTTAGATTCTTGATTTTTGGTTTTTAGTCACGTGATAAATATAATGTAACATTTGTGGAAAATTCATTAAACTTTAACAGAAAAAATAGTCAACCAGTACTAATTCTGATCAAGTTAATGTATCTTTCTTGAAAGTTATCTGCTCGATGTTTATTTTTGTTCATTATAAATTTGAAAAACAATATTTTATCCCGCTCAGGGGCATGTTACGGCGTAACGTTGATAATTTTGTCGAGTAATTTGTTCCATGGATGTTTCGCTCACTTCTTTACCTTCGTGGTTGAAACAAAAAGTTTCATGTATCTGTCACCTTTATTCATTTATTTGCTACAGGGTTGAGATGAACTAAAGTATAAACTATAGCATGCCACGCATATTTCTTATTTAGTATATTTATACACATATATTCTGACATATGGTAGATAAAAGACAAACAAAAAGTGTAAGCTTGATTGATATAATAAAAACTTTGCAATGTTGGCATAACTATCGCAAATAATGTTTACAATATTCCAGCATTTGTAGTACATATCATTGTCTGTATTGTCCTTTGCATTCATATTGTCGCATTAGGACGCAACTGAAAAAAACATAAAACAATATTCTAGATACAGAAAAACAGAATTCCTAAAGATAGCCCAACACAACAAAACTGAAAAAAAAAACGTAAACCAATATTTAAAATATAAAAAAAACCCAAAACAGAATACCTTAAGAAAGCCCAACACAACGAAAGTGAAATGTTGCAGGCTTGGTTTGATTGAGCCTGTTATGGACAAAAGTGGTAACTTCACGCCCACTAGCACTGGCTTATGCATAATTTAACATTTAACATGGACTTGTAATATTTTGAATTTTGAAACAAAAATAACAATGACAATTTAAAAAAAACAGTGTTGCCTTTTATGGAATATTAAACATACGACAGATTCCATCATAACTTGTCTTTTCCTTAACCTTGATTGAGATTGATTCATAATATCACATCAGTTACACCTTTAAATATTGTTAACATAAATGATATGTTTAAAGAAAAATCATACTCTTTAACTTACCTCTAGGAGAACGTTCACAAAAATAGCTTATTGCATTACTGCAGCCGTAGTCATTCCATTTTTTAGTAGCTGTCATTTCAACACAATTTTCCTCTTCATATCTTTTTTTGCCATTATTCGGTTCCTTTGTGTCCCAATTTGTATATGTGGCACGTTGTTTCGTGCCGTCCCATTTGAATATATTTTCCGTTTCAGCATCACCCAATCCGATCCAAGCTTCTTACGGTTGAATGTCCTTAAAATTGTTTAAAAGAACATAACACCTTCTGTTATACATTTGTATCTCTTGTAACAGATGCGACAGAATAAATAAACTGATTGTATTAATTGATTTAGGCACATTATGCCTCAGAAACAAACAAATTTTACGTTTTATATTATGATTTTATATATCTTATATAAAATAATAATTTTGAGAATGTAATATGTTCGTTACCTGAATTAGGTAGCGATAAATGTCACATAGTATGTCATAAAAGGAGCAAAATGTAAACACATTAGAGAAATAGGAAGCCCTAAAGAAAGTCCAAAACGGAAAAATTGAAAATGTTTCATGCTCGGCTTTGTTCATGAAAGGTACTGTATTGGTACAACCCAAATCGAAAAATACCACAACACAACAATAATGTCGTGTTGAACAATCTTTAAGGATCGGGAATATAAAATCTCTAATTTAATGTACGGGGTGACTTTTACAACTTCAACACGGCATAAAAAACGCTGATAAAATAGTGAAAATTAGACTCCTGAAAGAAAGTCCAAAACGAAAAATATGAAAATGTTGCAGGCTCGGTTTGATTGAGCCTGTTCATGAACAATTCTATCAAGAGCAAACTACCAATAGTATTTTTACTTCCGTACAAAATACTTATCCTATTGTACTTATTGCCAAAAAGCAACATATGAAAAAGATGGTTCCAGTAAATAGCCAATGAGTAGAGTTTTGGATACAATAAGTGTACACCAAAATTAAAAAATTAAAAAAGCTTTTGAGAAATAACAATAAAAGCATTTCTGAGGCATAATGGGTAAGGTCAGGTATGTTAATTATCCAAAGCTTATTTTCAGATTGTATATTGCAGTTTTTATATCGAAACTTTGATTAAAATACTTAAACTAAATAAACAAAAGCCATCACGTAGCGGTGTCCATGCTTTTTAAAGTTAAACTTACCGGAAAATATGGAAGGGTAGTATGTAAAAGAATTCATTTAAATAGTTAATCACAGTAATTTGCTTATCACAAATTGATCAATATAATTAGTGAGCAAAACGTATTTACTTGCATCCTAGAAACTTTTTAAATAAATCGTATGAACTTGAGTTATGTAGATATATTTTCTTTATAATATGTAATTATTCTGAGTTATCACCTCACCTGTGTTACTCCTCAATGTGTTCAGAAAGTTGTTGACGACTTCACTGTCGACTTGCGCAAGAGTTCCACCCTCAAGGGAGCATTTCCTCTAGAAAATAAATAATTGAAAATAAATACATCAATAAATTTTGAGGTAAGTATCATATAATAACCGAAATATTGTTTTCAGTATGTCACAATCAATAAACCGTCAAACATATAAAATGTAACAGGAACTACACACGCAAACTATTGACAAATGCTTTGCTTGTTATTGACGTCATTACAGACAAAATGTGTATGCCAACACACTCTTAAAAGATATACTATGCTCATTATTGTATAACATATTTTAATAACAGAAATTAATTGAAATTTATAAAAATTTTACTTAATATGTCTTATTTGAATAAAATAATGAATAACCTAAGTACGGGACGCTGTCCTCCCTACTACGGGCCAAGTAAAGTTGGTCTTTTTAAAAAACAAATGCCAGTTTTTAATGACACTTCAGATTTATATTGTGACTACCTATTACTCGTAGACTTTTCCTAATAGTATATTTTCTTCATGTTAAGTCACAATTTTTTTGTTTTATGATTATCAATATTTTCTAGTACATTTATCTCCGTTTATTGTTCGCGTCAAAGGTAAAATATGGCTACGGATCTACAACGTTTTACTTTATAAGTATTTACTTTAGTATTTGAACAAGCATAATATGTAAACATGGCAACATACGGAAAATCCAGACAATTTTAAAAAAATAATTTAAAATACTGATTTAATAAATGGTTAACAATATATAATATTTATCATCAAATATCTGTTTTAGTTTCTTATATGAAAAAGTTGTATTAATAATCTCGTCAGCACAATAAGTAACAAACGAGAAACGCATGGGGTTGGGGTAAGCAATGGCATTAATAAATGTGCAGATATCGAAAAAACTAATGGCTTCTTTATTGTATCACTCACAAAATTATTAAATTACAAATAGATCATACGGTTATTTTACTTATTTTGCTATTTTTTACATATTTTTAAGATCGAAATATTAATGCTCATATCATATCATATTTTTCATATTATATCATATTATTATGCTGCCAGTCTGTAGAATGACAAAAATGGTGTTGTTGAGGCATCCAATCTTCTTTACACATTTCTAGTTTTTAAGACACATTTCCTAACACATAATGATAATCTATAGTCTTGTACATACTGCATGAAGTACAACTCGTATTTAATAGTATATTGTAAACACAAAACATACTTTGTCGGTGTTTATTGTTTTATAACTCTTGACAAGATTATGACCAATTGAGTGACCCAGTTCCAAGTGAAGTTATTTCACGTAGTTGGTCTTACGTTTCTTTATAATCATCGCGATGAGTTATTGTTCATTATAACTTTATATCGTAATCTTTTTAATCGTTTTATTCCTTAAAAATTACTTAATACGAATATCTATTACTTTTCCTTAGAATTCAAGAGTATTTTATTTCAGCCATGTCATTGCATTGTAAAATAATTGTCCATGAAATAAAACATGTGACTTCTTGAAAGATTTTATGTTTCTTTTCATTAAAAGAATGATTCCTCTCCTATAATAATTGATACATTACTTAGTGTCTAAGGCTCATTATGCCTCAGAAACGATTTTTCCCTTTATTTTTCGAAAGAGTAAATATAATGATTTTAGAGGATAATAAATGCTTATCACCTGATTAAAGAATCTCTAAACGTAAATTCTCCGTCATAAAAGTAGAAAATATAATCGAAGTAGTTTTTTGATTTCCGTACAAAATACTAAATCACTGTAACTGTACATGTTGTCAATAAGCAACATAAGCAAAAGCAGGTTCATACAAATCGTCAATTAGTAACAATTTGGAAACTTTAACTTGACATCAAAAATGAAAAGCTTTTAGGAAATAAAGATAATAGCATTTCAGAGGAAATTGGTGCTTAAAATTTTATGCAGAAAGAAGATAATAGTCTTTGCAATGTTTCGTTTATATCAAATGGAAGTATTAAAGATATGATAACCTACTGTAGCGATATGAAATTAACATATCATTCATCATAAACAATAGAGTTAATCTTAATCTATTTGATTCTACCAGCCTGTCCGGGTATTACTTAAACACACTGCATAATGCATTAATGCGAAAGAAAAGTATTAGGAAAGACATAAAGTTTAGACTTTAATTTGATATCGTATAGACGTTATTAGCGGTATGTCTTCGCCAATCACAACATATACGAAAGACAGAAGCTAATACATATGCGCGATCCTGTAGTTTAGAAGCAATTAACATTGCCATATAAATTATTTATTTGTTACCTTTGCGGTAGACCAGTTCAGTGCCGCATGTTTGAATATATAACAACGACCACTTGACAAGTTCCAAGCACTAGGACATGATTCTACATTGAGGAGAAAAACAAATCATAAGATTAGTGTTTAATCATTAAAAAAATACGATAAGTCGCTATTTTTCCCGCAAGATAGAATTCTTGAAAACATCAATTAATATCAAAATGTATTTAACATTTCTGACGTTTTTCATTACAGACAGGAGAAGATAAAGAATATCCATAAATACATATCTAAAATATAGGACAAATTTAGTTTTCCAATCATTGAAAAAAAAAACGTCACTCAAAGGGACACCGCAACCTCCTTGTCTATGTCTCTCTCTATCTCGCTCTATCATGTTTAGCAAACAAGTTATCTAATTGAATAATATTTAAACACCAAATGACCATTCGAATTTCGAAACATGATGTATTATTTGTGACCGAACATGTCGTTAATGTTCGTCAATTAGATAATAAATTGCTATATTCTTTATAACAATACTTACGATCACAATTAGTTCCTGCAAATTGGCTTGTACAGGAACATGTATAACTGCCAGATTGACTTGTGCACGTGCCTCCGTTCTTGCAAGGGCTTCCTGTGCAGGGATCATCCGTAGCGGCTTATATAAAGAAAAACACCATGTTTTTCAGACTATGAAAACAAAATATTTATTTGGCACTATTTTGCATCTTTTAATGACGGGATCAATATTACGAGATACCGGGGAAATGAAGTCAATTCGTTAATATAACTACACATTTGTTATATATGCTTTGATACGTTCATATAACTATATGTTTTTTATGTGTTATATATCCGTATTTATCACATGATGCCTTCTTGTTCATAATTCTAGTGCTGCATTAATACATGCTTGAATTTTCAGTTTATGTATACTTACATTCAATTATGTTTCTTTACTTGTCTATAATTAATTAAGGCTTAGTGTAATGTTGTTGTTTACAGTGACTGTTCACGCCATTTAGGGACAACATTCAGAGTTATATCATTGTCGTCAATGGAGGTCTTTCCAAATAAACAAACAAAAAAAACTATAAATTGTCGCTTGAGAAATATTCAAGACATTATGAAAATACTTCTTATCATCAAGCTTAAAGCAGAAGGCATCCAGAAGAAAACACATAAGCTACCGTCTACTTATAATTCAAATCTCCTCCCCAAAACATTATACAGTTAAAATAAATTGAATGACACTTCAAAATGTTCATATTTCAACATTCTTGCTTTGAAAAAATGGTGCTTTTCCGCCAAAGGGACATACTTCTTCTATTATACTACGGAATTCCTTCATTCGGGTCATTGAGCTTTTAATTAGAAAAAATAATATTGCACAAACCTTCTGCGAAACTGTCGTTAGAAATTTGATGATCTATCCATCTTAAATATTTTGAAACTTTTGTGTAGACACCAGGAGAATCTTTTCGACCACATCCAAGTCCCCATGATGTGATTCCTATAACCGTTCTAATGCCATTTATTTCACAAATGAGAGAACCTCCCGAGTCTCCCGTGCAGGCATCAGCACTTCCATCACCAGCACATATCACTTTCCCAAAATCAATGGAATAATTTTTCAACAATGTACGACATTTGTGTTCTTGGATGATCGGAACTTGTGCTGCCCTTAATGTATCAGTTATACTACCTGTGTAAAATATACTTCTTGATAAAGTGTCGCATTTGCTTTCCTTATTTTCAATAAATTACAAAAAATGTCTCAATTAAAGATTGGGAAACAATCTTAGTTTTCTGATATTTAACTTATAAAGATACTTCGAATAAATAGTTATTACCTTTTTCTTTCTTATATCCCCATCCTGAAACCTCACATTTTATTTCAGATAAATCAGAAGATTCGGGCAAACAAGCTGGCTGTATATAATCATTGAAGACAATGTATGATTTTAATTTCAGTAGCGCTATATCATTGATAGCGTAACTTCTTTTGACTGCTGCAATGAAAAATTATAATACAGAATATATCAGTGTAAAGAAGGAAATATTAGATGTTAAACTGAAATTCAGAATTGAAATTAAAATTTGCTTGATTCAACATGAAATCAAGACAAAATTATGTAACAATACTCCTGTTTTTTTTAATGAGTTTATTTAAGGTCGCCGCCGGAAAGCCCATATGGGCGACCGTACACTCAAATCGGGCCATCCTAGAGCGTCCCGCCGAGATTTTGTCGTCGATTTGTTTCCAGCTTTATTGGTGGAGGAAGACCCCAGGTGCCCCTTCGGGCATTATTTCAGAGCGGGCACCTGGGTAGAACCACCGACCTTCAATAAGCCAGCTGGATGTCTTCCTCACATGAAAGATTTCGACCCGAATGAGGATCGACCCTACAGCGGTGAGGGACCTGTGATCTCAAGTCAGCGACCTTAACCACTCGGCCACGGAGGCCCTTAATATTCGTGCTTGTCACTTTCCTACCTTTTATAGTTTTCTTAAACAGGGCTGGGAATCAAAACTGCGTCGTATCCTACAAAATGTAAACAAACGCCGCCATCTAAGAACGAAAAACGTATGTTTTTGTTTATAACTCTTTTTGTTGGAAATGACTGAAAACAAGATATATGTATTAACACGCTACACTATTTTCCGCTTCGTTCGGTATATGTTGCTTGCACAACTATTTTGTAAAACAAAAGTTATAGCGAACTTGCAACTCGAAGCGAGGCAGAATTTTTATGAAAATGTGTGGATACGACGCAGTTCATATTGCTTTATCTATCGTTTTTTCCTTCAAATCAATTATATATTTGTTTTAGAGTTCACCATAAACTTCGAAATATAATTTTGCATCATTTACTAAAATTTTATTAAAAAGAGATGTTTATTTTCTAAGAAATAATGATTTTTACGAAATGATACGACGCAGTTGAAAATAAAATATGATACGACGCAGTTGTATTTTTGGCAGTCTTTTCAACAGGGATAAGTTTGGCAATATATTTCTATTTTATGGAGTAATCACTTGCGCTAGATAAAAACCCAGATCATTTGCGGTGTAAAGCAATGTTCTGTTGATTATTTAGAATACAATGTGTCATATCCAATATAACATTTAATTTGAAAGTTTACATTGCGGAAGCTACTTTTCAGTTAAACATGAACATGTTACCTTATTGATCATAATATCTGAAATAATTTCTTATATTTTCCTGTATGTTCAATATTATCCCTAATTTTTTTTCGCAAAAAAAATGTAGAAATCTATTAACTTAAATTAAATTTTGGCTAGCTAAGCTCTAAGTTAACTGTGGTTCTGCATGTTCTGGGTATTGACTGCTTTTTTGTGGGTTTCTTTTCAAAACTTTCACTCTACACATTAGCTTTACTAGGGGCGAGGACCTCAGGTGCGCCTCTGTGCATTATTTCAGGCAAAATGTTGTACCTGCAGAGAACCGTCGACATTTTGAAACTAGCTTGATAGGTTTTCCACACAAAAAGAAAAAAAGTCCCCTGGTGGTTTTCGAATTCATAGCAGTTCAGTTCAAGTGATTTGAATTCAGTAAACATAAACAGCTCGGCCTCGGTCGGACACACCAGTCCTGTCTGATTTGTTTTTTCAACAAAATTTTTAACGTCAGCTGTACAAATAAGCAGCTTTTTTATTAACTTCTGACGTGAAGTTTTAAGATTATAAATATTTGAAATAATTATAAAGAGAATAAAATTTAAATTTCTTGTTTCGGTATTAAAAGCAGAGAAATTTTCAATGTAAACAGGGGGTAATCCTCTGTGAAGTCATTTTTCTGAAAACTTTTGTTTAAGTTTTCAGGCAATTCATTATCAAATAAAAATCACACTTTAGTATGAAGGTATGTTAAGATGTCATGTCTCTAGTCTGTTGAAAATTCGATACGATAATCTGACATTTTCTGTTCAATATTGTGAAAACTTAATAATTCTTCAATACTGTTGAAAGATCATATCTGCCTATATCTGTATCAAATTTATCGGTGCATAACGTAAAATACCTTTGCAAAACGGACACCTTTTTTTAAAAAATAATTTGTAGTTGTATCATATGTAACTCGATTTTGAAAAGTTTTTTGATGGAGAAGAATGATACTCAAGTGCAAGTATAGAAAATACATTCCGTAGACATTTCCTCATCGGCGATAAAGAAACGCAGGGGTAAAGTTCCGCGGCGCTGAACATAAAATGACTAAACAGAACGCATAACCTACTTGCAAAAATATATTGTAGCTTAACCATTTATAATATTATTTTAAAAATTTAATGTTCAGTTTCAAATAATAAAGCTCATCTGTCCTCGTCGATTATTAAGAAAATGAATACAATACAATTGGCACGTAAAAGACAAAATTAATAACGGAATTGACGGAAATTATTGCTCATTACAAGTAACAACGGTAGGCATGCAATTTGCGCATTCCCGATAGCGAGAGACCTTTTCAAAATTTGTAATATTTTCTCTTTTTTTAAGAAAAAAGTCATTCCTGATTAATACAGGTTCCAGTGGAGGTTACACTGGAATATTGAATTTTGTATCAAAAATAGTAATCACTCCCATTTCGAACTCACATGAACAAGTTTATTAGCATGCTAAGGCAACAGTAGAACACGTTGTCATATGGGTGTGCGATCACGTGTCTCAATGTATATTGCATTTGATACAGCTTTTCGGAATTTGTAGATGATTATGATTAGTACTAAAATGCGACCGAAAAATGCAGCCTTAATAGAATTGTATTACATTTCCATTTTTATGAAACCAATGAGTGACCTCTGCTTTTGACTCAAGTTGTAAACAAGAAATGTTGTAGGACGTTATTGGCATACCTAGCACATAATTTAAATAGTTTAACCAATATTCAGCCTGCAATGAAAATACAACTGCGTCGTATCATATTTTATTTTCAACTGCGTCGTATCATTTCGTAAAAATCATTATTTTCTTGGAAAATAAACATCTCTTTTAAATGAAAGTTTAGTAAATGATGCAAAATTATGTTTTGACGTTTATGGTGAACTCTGAAAACGAGTATATAATTGATTTGAAGGAAAAACGACAGATAAAGCAATATGAACTGCGTCGTATCCACACATTTTCATAAAAATTCTGCCCCGCTTCGAGTTGCAAGTTCGCTATAACTTTTGTTTGACAAAATAGTTGTGCAATCAACATGAGCCAAACGAAGCGGAAAATAGTGGAACGTGTTAATAGATATATCGTTGTTTTCAGTCATTTCCAAAAAAAGAGTTCCAAGATGGCGGCGTTTGTTTACATTTTGTAGGATACGACGCAGTTTTGATTCCCAGCCCTGTTAAAGTGACATTTTTTGTTTTTTTTTGTCATTTTGAAGGATTTTTTACTGTGCTAAGCATTACCTTATTTGATTTTTAGTTTAGGTTGGTCAGATTATTTCCTCTCATTGAGCAAATCAATGTTTTACTTATATTTTATAGCTGCGTTTGCAAATTGATTAAAATTGTCTTCGATTAATGACCCGTTTTAGACGAAAGTGAATATACATTGAAAAAAGCAAATTTTTTAAAGATATTATAGTTTGAATTTTTTTAATGTAGTAGAAAGAAAGTACCAAAATATAATTTGAAATGAAGATTGTATTGGTTACTTGATTTCAAGTTACCTACGCCTTTTGAGAATGAAACAAACTTTCTTTCATGGGACAGATAACTGAAAATGTAGAATTTTATATTATCTATCAAATAATTTCATCAAATTTGTTTCAAAGAAAATTCTCTTTAATCAAATGAAGGGAATTGTTTGAGCCAGTTTAAATTTTCATATTTTGTGTTTGCAAGAAAATAATTTAATTGCAGTAAGAGACATCTACATGACATCAAGATATTGGTTAAATCGAAAATTTTAGATATGATTGTTTGAACGACGTTTTGACAATGAAAATAACATATTTCATTAAGCTGCGCAGAAAATATATTCTTCTTTTTGGTCATATATTTGCATATCACTTTTTAGCTCACCAGAACCAATGGTTCAGGGTGAGCTATTAGTATCAAATGGGGATGCTCCGGGTCCATCGTCCGTCCTTATGCGTCAACAATCGTCTTCTTCTCTGAAACTTTTTGGCAGATTTAATTCAAATTTGGTCTGTAGCATCCTTGTTACAGTCACACTTAAATTTTCTCATGTCATCACAATTTGCCCTTTTTAGGGGTCAATATAGCTAAAAATAGAAAAAACCTGTTAATATCCTCTACTACAGAACTAATTTATGGATGATCACACAACTTTATCTCTGGCATTCTTGGGTAGTCTTTTATCAAAGGTTGCTCATATTAATTTGATTGGTCCATTTCAGGGGTCTCTAAGGCTAAAAATAGAAAAGCTTTGATTGATGGATAATCACCAAACTTTGTCTGTAGCATTCTTGGGTAGGTTTTTTTATCAAGTTTGCTCGTAATAATTTGATTGGCCCTCTTTTTTTTAGGACCGCTGATGCTAAAAATAGAAATACCCTTTTAAACATCTTCTTCTACAGAACTATTGGATGTATGATCACCACATTTTGTCTGTAGCATTCTTAAGTAGTCTTTCATCAAGTTTGCTCATATTAATTTGATTGGCCCTTTTAGGGGCCGCTAAAGCTAAAATAGAAAAAACCTTTCAACATCATCTCCTATAGAAATAATTGATGTAATACCACCAAACTCTGTATTTAGCATTCTTAGGTAGTCTTTTATCAAGTTTGCTCATATTTATTTGATTGGCCCCTTTAAGGGGCCACTTAAGCTTAAAATAGAAAAAAACCTTAAAACACCTTCTTCTACTAAAGTAAATGATGGATGATCACCAAACTTTGTCTATAGCATTCATAGGTAGTCTGTTATCAAGTTTGCTAATATTAATTTGATTGGCCCCTTTTAGGGGCCGCTATAGCTAAAATTAGAAAAACCTTTAAACGTCTCTGTCTACATAACTAATGGATTGAGGATCACCAAATTTTATCAGTAGCATTCTTATGTAGTCGTTTATCAAGTTTGCTCATATAAATTTGATTGGACCCTAATAGGGGCCGCTTAAGTTAAAAATAGAAAAAAAACTTAGCTAAAATAAATAAAAAAAAAACCTTTAAACCTCTCCTTCTACAGACCTGATTGAACAGACTTTGTCTGTAGCATTTTCATGTAGTCCTATATCAAGGTTTCTCATATTAATTTGATTTTCCCTTTAAAGGGCTTCTACAGCTAAACATAGAAAGGCCTTTAAACATTATCTTGTACGGAAGATAAAGAGGGATGATCGGCAAACTTTGTTTGTAGCAGTTTTATGTAATCTTCTTTCAAATTTGCTCATATCAATATTAGCTAAAATGTCCCACACTATGGCATTTCTTCAAATTATAGTGTAAAGTTATACTATGCTCAGCATTGGGTAAAATATTTTTATAACATAAATTTATTGAAATGTACGATATTTTTACCAAGTATTTCCAATTTGAACAAAATAATGAATAATTATCTATTGGAAGCTGTTTGCCCTATTACAGGTCAAGTAAAATTGGTCTTGTCTTAAAAAATAAATTCCAGTTTTTTAATGACACTAAATATTCATATTTATAACCACCTTTAGTTTGTAGAATTTAGAACACAGCTTTGTGTGAAGTTAAAACATGTTTATTTTATATTTACAAAGAGAATGTAGGAATTATAAATATGATCAAATATGAAATTTGAGCAAAGTATTCCTCCAATGAAAGGGAAACAATTTATGTTGGAATGTCTTTCATCAATGTGATCTGTTATGCATTTATTCTAAGCTGGGAGAAATGATCTGTTTGTTGATGAAATTATTTGAGGTCATGACCACTGAGCAGAGATAAATTGATATTTATGAAATCATTTGAGCACATAATAAGGTCATAATGATTAACAACACCCTGTAATTATAAAAAAAACTTTATAATGATGTTTTTAAATCATAAATGTTTTCAGAAATAGGTACTACTTAATTGAAAAGGTAGTATACAGCTATATAATACAGTAAATGCTTAATTATTTGTCAAGTAAGAATACTTTTACATTAAATCAATTACTATGCTTTGTATCGCGCAACATTTGGGTCGTCACCTTGAAGGTCAAGGTCACAACATGACCTTGCAGCAAAATATTTTCCAGCCCATAACTTTGTTATTTGAAGTCGGATTTTAAAACTTTTTCACAGAAATGATCACCATTTTGAGACAATGTTTTGCGCGCAACACTTGGGATGTTTTTACACTTTGAACTTGGTCTGTGACATAACTCTGACACTACAAGAGGTATAACTTCCTGTGTCCAAAACCTATTCGGGGAGAATCACCCGGTGAGGAATAACTTCCTTTGTCAAAAACCTTTTTGGGGAGAATCTCCCGGTTCAACCGGCTCTGGTTGATATCAGCTTACCTACTTTTTGTATTTTTGACATTGCTTTACCTCCTTTTTTGCAAACAGACTTGAAATTAAGACCAAGGGTGTAATTTCTCATGTTGAATTGAATTTTGATAGCAGCTGACCTACTTTTGCTATTTTTGATATCATTTGACTTATTTCTTGCTTTTTGACATACATACTTATTATTTGGACATGGGGTGTTATTTGTGATGCTGAATTTAATTTTGACATCAGTGTCCTTCTTTTGATAATTTTTTACATTGTTTTACCTATTGTCATTTATGTTAACATATGGAATGTATAAACAAATAGTTGTCCCAACTGTAAATTTCAAACATCTACACCTTACATATTTTGCATGTGTCATTTTGTGTATTCATTCACAAAATTTATGGAAAAATCCCTTATCAAAATTAACCCTGCTCTATTGGACATTTATTTTGCATTTATTCTACATAGTCTCATAGGAACACACTTGCAACATAAATATTTTCAATAAAGCCTTTCCAAAATATTAAGACAGAATATTTCAGTTGATAAAGTGGGCAATGAATGGTGGGTCAGATGAGAGAGCTAGGGTAATCTTGGCCCTTTGGTTTATTATGAAGGAAAGAAAAACAATAATTTTGTAAAGTTATCGCTAGGGGGAATAAAAAAAAATTCTTACCCTTTTCCTTTTTGAAAAAAATTCTATAAAATGTTTTTCATATTAATTTTTTTAAGCTGGGGCCCCCTCAAATTTAAAAATTTAAAAATTTTGATGTCTTCCTTCCAAACGCACTATATAAAACCAGAAAAGATAAACATTTATTGCATGAAGTCAGTTTATTTTCATGATAATGCTAATAAGAAGATGTTCAGATTCATTGTTTTTTATGTTAATGAGTAAAATGATAATGAATACAAGAATAAAAAGGAAGGAAAATAAGATGTTGCCTGTAATTTGATATATATGTGTTGGCATCTTAAAACCAAAGCACAAAAAACACTGCTTGTGTGCAATTTGTAGTATGTAAACAATATATTTATGCACACAAACTAAAGCAAATAAGTATAAAAAGGTTGTAAAGACATACCCCACCCTAGGCAGAAAACGCTGATGCAGAATATTCTTTTGAATAAGAAAAAGTCTGTGTAGGTATCTTCAAATCAGAGTTATTCTGATTTTTAAAATTTAAGCAAAATGCTACTGTCAACATTATTTTCTTTAAACCTTGCATACTGTATATGACTTAGTGTTCATCTTCAATGCCAAAACATTTTTTTCTCAGTGAAATACTGAGAGCACACAAATGAACTTACAAATCCTGGTAGAGAGGTGTTAAACGCTAAAGAGATTAACTATTTATCACTGAATAGAACTTTAAAACTGCCTAATAGATGATAGTTGATCATGTGAGGTTGATGACATATTTCAATCATTACCTTTGTGTTGGAAACAAAAATATATATTACAGACTACTCAATGTTTATACCTATATTTATTCATTAAGAAGTTTTACAGTCCAACACCGTTCACTCTTACAATTTCTTCTCCACTTATGTACATTTTAATGCCAATGTCAATTTTTATGCAAAAATGATTTCCTTTCGACAATTATAGTTTAATTCGTATGTTTTCAACCCTTGTATGAATCTTTACACCGTTTTCATTTTCTTTGAATTGTTGTGATATTTAAGAACATATAATAGCTGCAAAGTCCTTTTGCCATGCCAGTTTAGATTTAAAAATGAAAATTTATCTACCATTGTAATATTATTTAACAGGTCTGCAAGTTAAAGTGGACTTTTTTACCTTTCATTTTGTTATGCAAAACCTGCATTTGCCATGCCAAAATGCCTTGCCCATGGCAGCCATGGTAACCTTTTTCGTATTTGCCCTAACAAAACATGCGTCAAACATATTTAATTTTATTTTAACAAGTATATAAGGTAATGTAATGTTTTCAATTGAAAAGTCGAAATTTTGTAAATTTGCCATGGTAAATGTTTGCAATGGACTCGCCAAGGCAAAAATTGCCATGAGAAAATTACAAAATTTACAAGTTTTAAAGTTTTGATAACATTGGATTAAATAATTTTTTCAATCGGAACACGTGATGCTGCTGGAAATGCATTGGTAATATTTCATAAAATGTGAAATTATAAGCCGTGCAGTTCTTTATGTATGAATGTAATATGGACAAACAGATACAATGTAAAACATATGTAAACAAGTGTTAAAATGAATTGAACTAGATCTAATTTATTATAATCGGTGAGAGTGGTAATGATTTATTCGGATATGTTTTATTGATCAATACTTCTAGCCATTTCAAAGTAATTGACACTTGTTTTTTGTATATGAATATATATATATGGTGAATTAAGAACACGGTCGATGTTTATCGGTTTTAAGGCAAAACAATTATGTTGAAATGATATAATATGGTCATTTTATTAACTTATTGATTTAATTTCTTATCAATATTTTATTTGTTTATTCATTAATTTATTTGTTTATTTCGCATATTTGAATTGTCTGTCTATATAAATACGCTCTATATATTTATTTTCATTTTGAAATTCAAGCGCATTTAACTAATAAATGATTTTAAGTGATAAAAACTGATAATAAAAATTGAAATTTTCTATGAAATAAGATACAATACATATCATCATTAGATATTATTTTTTGCATTAAAGCGATGTATAAAATTAAGTGAATTCATAGAATTGAATATTCACGTCTATCATTGTCATTACTATCTTATTTGTGTTTATTATCTTTCTAAAAACTTAACATAACAAACTTTCAACATGTTCTTTTCTTTATCAATTATTATAACATCTGATAACCGACAACATCTGTATTGTACATTCAGTATGGCAATAAAATACTTGGTCTATTACAAACAGTTCTATCAAAATACAAGAAACAATAGTGTTAAACGCATCATAATTGTCCACATTGTTTTGAGTAAATGAAATTTAACAAACAAAATAATCTAGGTTTTCAAAATTTGTTTTTAAGTTGCTTTAGTGAAAGTAAATTAGACCTGTACGTATTCCCACCTTATCTAAGCTAAAGAACTAAACGTTTTTTAGCTGTGATTGTTTAGGCTGCCACAAAAAAATTCCTTCAGACCATTAAATTATATTACTTATATCTTTTGTCATAGGAACATTGTTTTCGGTATTGATTTAAAACTTCTACTTTAGTAAACAACATTCTTCTGTCCAAATATGGTATTTCAGTAAATCAAAATAAGATAATTTAGAAACTTAAAGCCATAAAAAAACAAACATATACATCTAGCTAAACATTCAGGCAGGTTTCACAGAAAACGATTGACTTTTGTTCACATAGTGCTCGATAATATACACCAATTACGGAAATTTTCAAGTGTCATGGTTTCAGTACCTGAAGTTAAAAATTGACCGTTAAAAGGTAAATACAACAGAAATCGACACTCGCATGAACATTTACGCATGAAAAATCAATTGAAACTCGAATATGTTATAGACATCTTTGGGGGCATAGACTATTTAAACTGTCGACAAAGTTAGACAAGTATCGTCAACCGGTTCTCAGTTAAATTTCTCATCTATGAGCTCCCACTACTGATTTTTTTCGGAAAACGTGTATTACTCATGATCTACTCTTTTCTTTCAAAATGATTAAACGATTGTAAAGGATTCTCTTAACACAATATTTCGAACATACTTTATGTATAGAATATCTTATAATTTATAAAACCATTTTTCATATTGTTAACTTAAAAGTAGATCGGGAGAGTGGAAAAAATGTACTTAGGAAAACATTATTGAATATGTTCGGCATTGCCTCCAAACGTCATCCCTGACGGACCTATATACGAATATTTTGATAATCGAAAAAGACCAACGTGTGTATATTTGACATAGGGAGAAACAAATTCAGTCGATAATGCAGACGATGATTTTATTACGGATGCTTCTCACTTACACCCAGATGTTGTTATGATATGGTTGACATAATTGAAAATTGGGCTGAAAGAACAGAAAGAAAATACATACAATAAGTTACATAATTGTTAAATGTCAATTATCCGAAGACTGACGAAAAGGGCCGATAAGTTGCGATTGGAAAAATGTGCAAAAATGAAGAACTCGTGGTTGTTTTACGCCCGTTTTCTTCATTCTCTGCTTGTCATACTCGATAACAATTGTTAAGCATTGTGAAGAAGATGCATTTCCTTTGACTTTAAACGGGCTATTTCTGACCCGGCAATTTAACTTTGAAATAGACCATACGACGTTTTTCTGAAGCAATATACTCATCAGAGTTGAAGGGGTGGGGGCACTATGAATTTACATCAAATTAAACGCGCACAATGACATTTATACAGTATAAGAAATAGTTCATATACAATATGTGATGAGTAATAACATATTTGCCATTTCTATAAACTTTGCTTCTTTTGTACAATGAGTACAATAATATTGTTTCTTGTCTGCTGCTAGAAACGGAATGTACCTCTAAACTAAAGGTAAAACTTCCTGATATCAAAATAGCGCTGTCCAAAGAACAAAATTGCGCTCCATTTACTAGTATACTCTGAATACTTTGAATTTCTTGGTAAGGTTGGGTAAATTTTATTATCGTCACGTCTCATGAGAAGGAAGAATAAATAGAAACAAAGAGAAATAGACGCCGGGACAGTATGAACTTTCGGTAGGTTCCCAATTCAACGTTTTCTTATTTGTTATAACAATCAGATATCCGCATGATATCACTTTACGAAAATGATACACGTTGCCACTCCCACAAAAATAATCCTTGAATGCGTTTCTCACAAGAATCAATGGACTCTGCACTTCATACTGTAAATTAAATATAATGTTCAAACAGTTTTGACAGAAATTAAATTCTAAACCGTCTCAGTTTAGTACTCACAAATCTCTCATAATGCCACGTGCTATATGCATCGTTTTATTTATACTGCGTGATAACACTATGAAAATTCTGGAAAAACGATCCCGGCGTAGCAGCTCCTTGGATTTTCCTTACTTCCGACATGACAGGTGACTATGTTAACTTTCTATAATTAAGAGGTCATTCAAAAGTATAAATAGAAATATAAAGAAATAGACACTGAATCAATATTAATTTCCGGTAGGTCCCCGTTACACGCTATCCTTTTCCCGAAATGAAATTATTAATCCCGAAATTTGATTGTTTATTAAGTAAATTTATGTGCTCCGACGGTTGGATTAATCTGGGATAATATAATCTTATTATTATCTCAGTGATAAGTCACTGAGTAACTTTATTAAACAATGCATAGCTTGTTTGGTTAACCGAAAAGCTCATCATTTTTAATAATAATACAGTGCGTAAATGAAATCTGTTTGAAGTTTCATACTGACCAGTCGTTAACGAGATCTTGCACGGCCCCTATGACCACATGACTACAGTTTACCATGACGCATTGCTTTATGAATGTGACAAAGAAATGCAAATTAATATTAGTTAAAGAATGTCAAATAAACGATAGAGAGTCGGGATGGAAGAATTCAATAAAGATGCATTTGCAGACGGTTATTCAAAATTTGAACTTGGATATAATTGCAAGCAAAGAGACAATAATATATTGATGTAAATATGATTCAACACAAATAACAATGTCAATGTAAGGGTTCAGAAAACGAATGTAAAGTTAGATTTTAGATACATTTATTTGACGCTTCTATGCTAACATGGATTTTTAGCTCGCGTTCTCTAATGATGTTTAGAGAACATAACTTTTTCTTGCAGTTTTAGTGTAACAATTAAATTCTGGTTTAACAGAGAATTTTACAACGGAAACATCCCCTTTCACATTTCATTCCCTATTATGCAAATACACCGATGAAAGTAAAAATTAATTAAAGAAAACAAAATCACATATGTATTTTTATTATGATTAAATTCTGCTTTTATCAATATTTTCACACTCAAAAACAATTAAAAATAAATCAATTGTCATTCCGCAATAAATCATGCGTCAAACCATGTAAGATTCATTGGTGCCCGAATTTTGAAAATCGGAAATAATGCAAAAAGAAGCAATTCAAAAACAGCGTTTTGTTTTAACACATGCAAAATCTTTTTTACTTGCAATTCAGGACAGGTAACTCTTGAAATTCGAGGCCCCGTCCTGTTTAGTGTCCTGCTGGACTCCTAGCAAATGGTCCAGTGTGGGGAGATGCATTTATTGAATGCTTCACTTCCTTGTTGATCCCGTATGTTTACGCGTAAATAGGTATTTAGATGGTTACGTTTTACAGAGACAGAGACTAACATGACAGAAATCAGGTCTGGCATGTTGATATTAAAAGGGAAACACGTTTACTTCTTGGAAAAGAAACATGCGAGTGGTCATTTTTTTTGATTTTTAAGATTTGTTTAATTATTCGAATGACGGGTATGTAAGAATTTCTGATTGTTCGAATTGCATTTGCGATCAATCGCAACAATTTGGCTTTTTCTATCAATTGTAAGAATCTACGTCGTGTTCCTTAGTTGAAGGAGCAGCCAAATGTAGGTACATGGCTCACTCAGTCATAGTACAATAGTGCTTAGTGATATTCTAGCTATAGCGTTAATTTTACTTATTTTCTATAAATATGAAATAGTAAAACTATCTGCTTAAAATAAATGTAAGTCACTGAGTTTCCTGTTATAAGATTATTTTGGTTGATAAACTGCATGCCTATTGGTTATTTATCAACATAATGTCTTGGACTTTATATACTCCGGGTCATGCAGACGCTTTTCGTAGATTACTTTTGGTCAGTGTAGAGGCACATTGAAGGTCTAAATAGTACCGAGTAAATAAGCTTAAATTCTCTTCGTAGATCGAAATACATATATTGTTTAAGTATAAATAGCCACTTTGAATGTGATGATGACTAATTTTGTTTATATATTCAGCTAGTTTAAACTCTTTATCTATATTAATACTGAAGTGTAAGTGATTTAAAGTTTAATCAAAAAGCATTTCTAACTTTTTTAGAGTTTAAGTTAAACATATCAGGGATTTTCCTTTCTACAGCAGGACCAATTTAAAAGCACCTGCTCGTCTTGAAAATTCGTTTAAAATAATAGTTTTCACCTAGAAATCAGTTATCATTAATGTTTTTTTCTTCCACTAAAAGTAACATGTAATTTCAACCCAAATTGAATTAGATCTAAAATGTTGTGAAAAATATGTAGATACTTCCATTAAAAAAACACCTAAAATGCAACAGAAGCCACCAATTAACAATGATGGTTTATTTTTGTTTTCTTGGGGAAGAACCCAAAACAATGCCCCAATAAAAGAGGGACATTGGCCAAATATTTTCTGGATCCGACATAAATTTGTAATTCTAGTCCCTTTCTTGTCAACGATTATAATTCTGAAACTAACTGAAAATGAGTCCGTTAGTTTTTATCAATTATGATATCTTCAAGTATTTTTTTATTTATCATTCTAAAACCATTAAGTTTTATTTGTTATACAGTTACCAATTATTATAAAAATAAAACAAATATTTTAAATTGTGACGTATACAAATATTCAGAATTTCTTTACATAATGAATGCAGCAAATGAAATAAAAAATACTTGAAAGATTGTAATGACATATTAAAACCATATATTTCTAATTATCGATTGTAAAATTTATCGTTTTTATCCGTCATTTATTAAAAGGAAACGTATTCCAATGTTATTATTAGAATTGAATGTGTATGTATTTTAATAAATAATATTGACAGACGATATGTGTTAGCTAGTTTTTTCAACCAAAAGAAGTGAACTACTTATTATTAGGGTCCTCGGTCCCTAAACTTCCTGTCAAGAATATATTTTAGTTAAAACACTGAATGCATTAAGGCAATTTGCCGACATTATTCAGTATAGTGGCAGATGCATAATACTGAGTAAATTAGTCTATAAATATAGCCCCTAATTATTAATTGCGTCTACTGGTTAAATACACATAGCTCCCTTGAACTTCATGATGGTGTACAGTCATAATAAAATAATATTGCCTTACTTACTTTTGCACATATTTATTTACATAAAAGTTTTCAGCCGTACCTTATCATGATACAAGTTTTGTACTGAACACTGTACTTCGTAAAGGCAGATGTTTCAACATAAGTCTATATAATTAAGATTGTGGGACATAGTTGCAGGCACGAGTTTGTTTCAAACTCACATCTGGAATTGGTGACAGATATTTGCTGTTGTTGTCGAAGATACATTTTTGTTAACGTTTTATGTCCAAAATGCTACATTTTTCACTTATTGGGAAGGTGGTCGCTTACGTTGTCGCCCCTGACACAATTAACCAATGCACCAATAAAATTGTTTACGATATAATACGACAAACAACCTAGGTAGATGTTTGACTATTTACACTTTGAATGTGCATTATATTACTAAAAGACCAAAATAATTCAATAAAATCCGTACCGAGAGATGTCAAAACGATACGAGCCATTCATACAAGACAGTTTTACATAGTGAAAATAATTAAGATGGAAGGCTATTTATATGCTATCATTCTCACTCTAAGGATAATTTCTTTAGGAAAAAACAGGTCAGTACAGAATTTATTATCCAACGCAATAGTTAGTTTTGGCTAGATAAATGAATTCGTTTGTGCGCGGTAGAAACAAATTAAACTATTTCTATATAAAAACATATGCCCTCTGTTCAATTAATTTATCAGTACACCGTTTTTCCAAACGTTAGTGCCCGTCTACACCTATCCAAGTCTTGAATGCAAGTATCATATTCTCTTGTATTGGATAGTGTAGACACCCTACTTGAATGAGTTTTAAAGAGAAATTATGTGACATCCAAGAAGATAATTCCTTGCAAGAAAGTTAGAACACGTTCTATTTTTCTACAAGTTTTTGGCTGTCAAGACACTGATAACACCGGTTTAACACAAAACATGTGCCCGAAGGTTTGATAGTGCTGTAATTTGTATTATTTTCTGACTTTTTGTTGTTGATTCAGTGTACATGCCCTTTGAATTTCAGTAAATGATTACAATGTCTTGGTCAAAGGAACAAATCAATACGCTGATACACAGAAGAGCAAAAAAAAAATAAATACATTGTAAAAAAATAAAAAAGAGCTCTTTTTCAAGTAGAGTCAAAATGATTTAAAATGATCTTGTTCATTTAGTGAATAACTTTCATCAAATAAAGAATTTGCATCAAAATAAATTTTTGTCACATTTTTTCAATTTAAAAAAAAATAAACGCATTTCATTTACTCCATTCTGTTTTAGCTAATTGCATCATTTTCCCCGCTTTTTTCACATATTTTACAGAAACATGATAGTCTTGCAAAGACAAAGGTATAAATCCTGGGCTATCTTAATGAGGCATTTCAGTAAAAATTGTGCCTGAAAAAATGTTGAAAGGACCATTTATTTAGCTTATCTAAATGTGACATGTAAGAAACTTGAATAGGTGTAGACACGGCTTAAGAAAGCGAACAGTTGCGGAACATTCGCCTTTGAAATTATGAAGACTATGGTACTATTAAAATGAAGATAAATATAAGGTGATGACAATCATTATTTTTATTTGCATGATGAGTAACAGGAACGTGAATTGAAAAAGGAAGGAACGGTGAATATGATGTTAACTGGGTGAATGATGTCAATAGTGATTTTGATTGGGTTGATAATGAGAATGTTGATGATTATGATAGCAATTTTTCCATGCCAAATTCACATAACAAGTTGCCATGACAACGTCCAATTTGCAATGGCAAAGAATTTTCCCATTGCAAAATACCTATTTGCCATGGTAAAGTCTAATTTGCCAAGGCAAATAAAGCTTCGGAAAAAAGGAACACATTAGATTTTAAACAAATTAAATAATGTAACAATTTTAGATAGTATTCGTTTTTTTCAGCGCCTTAAAATATGGGTTGAATTTGCCAAAAACTGGCAAGGCAAAAAGAGACCGGCAGCTTTTATGTTTGACATTTAGTAAAACCTGAAATTGGCAACTTTTATAGTTGCAGCTGATGAAATTCATCTAAAGAATAAATTCATGATTTATCGGAAAGAAAATAGCAAAAAATGAGGCTTACTCAAAACAATGTGCAGCACTTAATATCCACTTATCATTGAAAATTGTTCCACCACACCGATGAATCCATCTTTTGTTTATCTTCCGTTGAATTTCCACTTGCCACGGATGCATTCCCTTTATTGCCTCTACGCCACCATATACTTTCAATTGTCGTTTCTTTCTCTTTGAAGTACTCACTTTAATTATACCTAAAGATTATGAGCACGAAATGTTAAGGTTAAGCCGTATATATCAGAAAACAGCAACAAAACACAGAAACACAACAACAGAAAAAAATATAATAAAAGAATTTACAAAAAATAAGTAAATACAAACTGAATAAGACAAAAACGACAAGAACATGCTATTTCAATTGCCCACGGTTTAGATTCTTATCAGTTACATTTCTTAAAGTATTCATTCAATTAAGTGTTTTATTTATTTATTTATTAGACACAGTTATATTACTTGAGTCATAACGTTTTTGTTACTGTGGAAAAACAGAAGTTGGCATACCATAGCTATTTGATAAAGTTATGTTCCTATTTCAAATAAAAAAGTATCAAATAGATATAAATGCAAAATTGTTATCGTGAACCGAATGATCCCGAACTCCGTCTAAACATAAAGGACCCCCAAAGATATATTTCTCTAAATATTAGAAATTTGTAAACAAAATAAAAAAGGTCTGTTATAGAAAATATGTTAAAATCTATTATCAGAACAAGAGTCCTTAACCTTGTGACTCTGAATACTGGACCATCCAAGGTATGTTCCTTTCAAATGTAAAAAATATAAGTCTAAAACTTGTTGTAAGCATATGTTAAGAATTCCTTTTGGTGCCACTGACACGTAATTCAATCTTAAAAAGAAGAACATGCAAGTTATCTTTCCACAAAATTTAAGAGAAATCTTACAATAAACAAAGTTTGTGTGGGCAAAAGTGTCAAATCTATTTCAACAATGGTGACTATGACTAAACTGACCCCTTACTCAATCAAAATATGGAAAAAACCATACAAGTTATCATCCTACCAAATATGCAACATCGGTCAATAACAATACCTTAAAAGCAAATGTATAGAAATCTATTATTTGCACCCCTTGACATTGACCCACTGAACCCTTCTCGATCCGAAAGAAAATGACCATGTAATTATCTTCCTAACAAATATGAGAGACATCTGTCAATAAATAAATGAGGGATGGGCAAAATTGTAAAAATATATTTTTGCGCTGTTGATTGGTCACCTAACTGGACCCTTTCTATACGCAGAGGTCGAATATATCCCAATTTATATTCCCATTAAATATAACAGACACTTTCAAAAGAAAAAATATTACATATGTTAAAAGATATTTTTGTCTTTGGTGACCCTGATCACGACCAAATAGACCTTTACCTAAACGGAAAGAAAAGCACTTCCCTAGGCATGTCATTATTAAACATGAAATACACCACGATTAAATAAAATAAGTGCAAAAATGTATTGATTAAAACTTTAAATCCATGAGCGTCACCTTAACCCTAGTAATCCCCTTACACCACAGAATGTTAGAGGGCCAAAGAATATATCAACCAACCAAATATGAAAGATATGATTAACTTAGTGGTGTAATATGGCGAAATTTAATAAAAATAATTAAAATGCAACTTGCTTGATAAAGTTAATCATACAAGACTCTATTTTCGCAGTGAAAAGAAAAAACGGAATAACTTTGAAAAAAAGATTGGACCGTGATATAATATAATACAATTGTATATTGTTAATAATATTGTTTGTTTTGTGTTTGATGAAATTTTATTTTACAAACGCTGGTTCGTTTTCTTATTCTTACGGGCGGGTGACTGTTATTACTTTTCACATTGCGTTAGGCAGTTATTGCTAGTTGAATACTTGAAAATGCCCAAAGGTCATCAAAAGGATCAACAGCAATTTTGAATGAAGACGTAAAAGTATCTTTTAAAAATGAAAACAAAATAGAGACGATAGTTGGTGGGTGATTGGTAGTTGGTATGGATTGAAGTAAGTTTTATCTTTCTGTTAAGTTTGAAAACTTAGTTATACAACATTTGCAGCTTTGCTTTCCTTTCTCTAAACAGCCCCCTGACAATGTTTGGAATTTTATGCATAAATGTAATTAAGGTACTACATTGGGCAAATCTTTCAAAAGTAGTTTCGTCAATGAAAAGTATTTCATTATATTCTGATAATTTTTAAATAAAATTTCCAAGGATAAATCAGTAATCCACTCAAAAGCATAAAATAATTGTAATTTTGATAAGTAAATGCGGAAATTATGAAGCAATTATTACAGCTAAGATATATCCAACTTGACAGTTCAGGTTAACCATATCTATTTTCAAAGTGCAGAAATAAAGGGAAATACCTTGGGAAATTGAAGCCATAGTTTGAAAGTGCAGAGATCGTGAACTTTGTATTGAATAAATTCAAAGTTAACCACGTACGGACAGACGGAGGGTACAATTACTATATGCCATTTGGCATAGAAAAGAAAGAAAGAACAAGAGCTGTCACAGAACGTGACATATGCCCTAGTTATAAAGCACCTATTAAATGTTTTATATGTGGTGGTAAAAATTGACAAAGTTCGAACCCCAGCAGTTACCTTTAAAATAGACAAATAAACCTGGGTATTGTTCACAACACATTGTCCATCTATGCTGAATTTTCATTTTTAAATAAAAATCTAAATTTTAATGTATATGAAGTTACAGAGCAGACACAACAACCACCATTTATATGTATATCACATAAATATTGAAAATGTTTAAACCCGAGCAGTGACCTTGAACTAAGGCGTAGGAACACGGGTGTTAAAAGCAACACATCATACATTTATGATAATTTCAAATGTGATATAAAAATATAATCCTTTCATACATTTCAGTTTCAGAGCAGACAAGACATCTTTGCCTATATGTATATAAACATCAAAAGTGACAAAGTTTGAACCCCCACAGTGACCTTGACCTAAGTCATAGAAACCAGAGTTTTGTTCGCGACACACCATACATCTATGGTTATGTCATATATGAAGGAAAAAAATAATATCCTTTCATGCATACTGAAGTTTCAGAGCGGACTCGACCACCACCATCTATACCTATATAACATAACAAAAGACAAAGTTTGAACCTTCACAGTGACCTTGACCATAGTTATAGAAAGCCAAGTCATGTTCGATGCACACCATATATCTATGGTTATTTAATATTTGAGAAAAATAAACATCCTTTCATGCATTCTGAAATTTCAGAGAGGACACGACCACCATCTTCTATATTCATATAACATAAAATATAACAAAGTTTGAACCCCCACAGTGACCTTGACCTTCGTAGTATAAACTTGTCCGAGAAACCGAGTCTTGTTCCCGATACACCATACGTCTATGGTTATTGCATTTATGAAAGAAAAATTAAAATATTTCATGTATACTGAAGTTTCAGAGTGAACTCGACCACCACTGTCTATATGTATAAAGCTGGACGGAATGACGGACTGATAGACTGACTGACAGACAGACGGACGGTTCGATTGTAATATGCTACTATTCGGGGCATAAAAATGAGAAAGATTGAACCCCACAATGACCTTGACCTTAGTCGTAGAAACGCCGAGTCTTGTTCGCGACACACCATACATCTATAGTAAATTCATACGTGAAAGAAAAAATAAAACCCTTTCATGCATACCCAAGTTTCAGAGCGGTCATTATCAACACCTTCTATATTACACCTTCTATATTTATATAACATAAACATTTAAGGTATTAGGACCCTAATGGGCACTATATGGAACTAAAAAATTGACATCATAAGTCAGATGTATACCTTAAAGTACACCTGTATGCAAAATTTAAACAAAGTTTACCGTACGGAAATCAAGTTATGGCCACTTTTCTGAACTCAAGCTAGGATGTTATGAGGGCCCTTTTTAGAAATAAGGAACCTTTAAATAATCTGCAATAACTTTCTAATGAAAAATGTTTTCCCATCAATTTATGGTAAGAAACAAATAGTACCATTCAGCTAACAATCCACATAAGCAAAATTATGGTTTCTACTTAAAATTTATGAAATCTTGTAAAAAATGTTACCCTACCCCACCCATTTTTACCACGTGTCTGACCATTTTTCTACTTAGGGAGCCTAATTTAAAAAATCCTTAAAATTTACCCAAATGAGTGCCTGTTTTCAAAGTTTCCCTAAATTTTTAAAAAAGTATATTGGTTGATCTTGTGAAATATGAAATACTTTTACCGTCTAGTTCTGATTATATTACACTTTGAAAATATAAGGTACCATATTTATTACTAGATTTAGCATAATTTAGCCAATAAATACCTATATAAATTAAAAAATCAAAATTAAACACTTTTTTCTTTCAAAATGTGACATGAGAGATACATAAATAATGTTAAAAGAAAAAAAAGAAAGAAAAAAAAAGTTGACCCATCTGGGGATTGAACCCATGGCCCTCATTTTCAATGTAGTTAACAGTAGTTCTAGCCTATTTGAATACTCTTCAACGCGGAGGTAATGCATTAGGGTGCTAATACCTTAAAATGACAAAGTTTGAAACCCCAGAGTGACCCTAACTTTAGTCAAAGAAACCTGGGTCTTGTTTACGGTTATTTCATATGTGAAAGAAAAATTAATTTTTTTTTATACATACTGAAGTTTCTGAGCGGACACGACCACTAGTTCTATAATTATATAACAAAAAATTACAAAGTTTGAACCCCCACAATGACCTTTACCTGAGTCGTATAAACCTGAGTTTTGTTTGCGACACAGCATACATTTATGGTTAATTCATATGTGACAGAAAAATGAAAATCCTTTCATGCATACTATAGTTTCAGAGCCGACATTACCACCACCTTCTATATTTAATTTACATAAAAATGACAAAGTTTGAACCCTCACAGAGACCTTGACCTAACTCATAAAAACCCGAGTCTTGTTCGCGACACACCATATATCTATGGTTATTACATATGTAAAAGAACATTGAAATCCTTTCATGCATATTATTTGATGTTTCAGAGCGGACACGACCACCACTATCTATATTTATATAATACAAATAAATGACAAAGTTTGAACCTCTACAGTGACTTTGACCTTAGTGGTATCAACCCGAGATTTGTTCGCAACACACCATACATTTATTGTTATTTCATATGTGAAAGAAAAATTACGATCCTTCGATGCATACTGAAGTTTCAGAGCGGACACGACCACAACCTTCTATATTTATATAACATAAAAAATGACAAAGTTTGAACCGCCATAGTGACCTTGACTTTAGTTGTAGGAACCCAAGTCTTATTCTTGACACACCATACATCTATTGTTATTTCATATATGAAAGAGAAATTAAAATCCTTTTATGCATACTTAAGTTTCAAAGAGGACACGACCACCACTGTCTTTATGTGTAAAGCTGGACGGACTGACGGACTGACAGACAGACGGACGGACGGTTCGATTTTAATATGCCACTCTTAGGGGGCATACAAACAAAAGCTATAATAATAACATAATGTTTGAATTTGAATCTTAAGAATGCTTATTACTTAGGCAAATAACTGTTAAGTACCAATTGAATATCACCTAATTATTGTATGAAAAATAAGATATTTAAAAGGCGCAGATATCAGTTGAATTAGAACCATCCGACATTCTAAACATGTACAGCACAAAAATGGCGGGGATGCATCCTTTGATAGAATATAAAAAGGAAAATAAATAGTTGCGATAAATCACACGCTGTTTTATGCAAAAAGACAAATGAACTATAATTATCAATTATAATTTACTATAAAATGCAATACAGATTATACTACTTCAATCGTTTCATCATTAGGGCGTGTTCTTACCACAATCTGTTTTGTCTTTATGATAGGGAAGTGAACTGTTGGAACATTTGACTGTAACGACTTCGGAATAATTACAGTTATGATTTCCCCATCCATTGTGTTTGCATTCAGCAAGTGATGATTCATTGCCACTACACTGAACGTTGTCCAGAAGAATAGGGAAAGATTCGTCAACTTCTTGAGGTTTTGGAACGTAAGCCAAACTGTTTCTGGTAAAAAAGTTTATCAGATAAATGCCATTTTTAATATTGTTTCAAAACTAGAATTTCACTCAATATTTGCCCTTCGTAATAACAAAATGAACCTCAATTCCCCTAGTTTTAAGATATAATTTTGATTCATTTTACAAACCATTACATTGACATTTGTTAAAACTAGTTGTTATACATTTATATTAATTACTATTTTATAGTCACAACCAATCGCATATTCACTAACCTTATAATTCAGAAAGAAACAAAATACGTCCAAAATCATCTACTTCTTTTTGTGGAGTGAACATCTCTTTCATATATAAATGGGGAGTCATAATATATTAATTTTCAAAAACGAAAAGAAAAACTTCATTTTTTATAAACTAAAATCTACGTTTCCATAATTATTATCCGAACATTGGTATTATTGGATGAGACATGAAAATCTGAGCATCTTCAAACAAAGCTTTGGTAGAAAGAAAGCGTGATGTTTAGATATCTAAGAAAATAAAATGTGCTGTTTTGAACATGATATGTGTAAACTTACGTATATCCGAGCATTTTACAAACAACAGTTGCATCATTATCATCCCAGTCGTCATCGCAGATATATCCATCAGTGTAGTTATTTATGGTAACAATTACAACTCCTTCTGTTTCACCAGTCAACGTTATGTCTTCAATTCAAATATAGTTTTCATTATTGTGCCAATTTATATAAGACCTTCTGTTTTACCAGTCATATCAATATCTTAAAGTACTAATTTGGTTTGATTTTAAATGTTTTTCTTATGCATGTTTAATCTTATATGTATCATCAAACAGTACTAACGTGCACGTTTATTAAGAATAACAAGTTGTGCATAAATTATTGCATAAAAGGAAATGCTTTACGAGCATAATTGTTATATGAAGTATAACGTATTGATGATTCTAACCTTCACGCCATTTTAGGGATCATTCCGAATAAACCATATGATTAATATAAAAATATCTCAGACTTCGAACATCTTCATGAAAACTATTAAAAACGTCCTTCGTCATAGTGAAATCGCTTATGAAAAAGCAAAAGAGAGACTTGGAAGAAAATTCGGAGGAAAACAAAATTGTGAATAAATTTTTAAACGAGATAGAACAATTTCGACCAATAGGATATGAGAACGTCAAGAAAAAAGAACAATTTGCAGCCGAACTGGATGTAGCCATCGTCAATATTAAAGAAAAAATGATAAAGACTTTCAAAGTGGGTATTCTCATTTGTTAAAATGGTTCCCTGAATCAATTATTGTTAGATATCAAAAATAGATATTAAGAAACGAAAACAAACAATAAACAGAATCTGTAGAGAAATTAAAGGAACGTATACTGAAGGAGGCAGAATTCTGAAAATAGCAATAGAAACAATTTGGCCTTGATGGAAAGTTGGAAAAAAACCTAGGGATCAACAGTCGTTCTTCTGTAACAGTAGAAAGAGAGAGTGTTATCTCTGTAAGATTGTAAGGCAATGAGAACTTTCAGTAAAAGATAGATGGGAGAAAGCAAAATCTTTAAACTTATGTTTTCCCTGTCTAGAGGACATTTATTCTTGAAGAACATGTAACGAGCAAGAAAGTGCGGAACAAATGGTTGCTTGAATTTTTCACAGACTGGCCATATTTAAATCCTGAAGCTATATTGTTTAGGACTCACGAAAATCAAAATTACATTTTGCACAGTCAAAATAAAACTGAAGGTTAGAATTTTACCAGCCAAGTATATACGAATTTATGTACACACAATGTTTATGTAGCACTTCTTAATGTTCCAGTCATTTTGTATGTCAGTGGTTGAGAAAATCCAATTTGCGCATTATATGACGATAGTAAAGCTAAGTCATATTTAGATGAAGATGTTGCGAAAGTATTTGAAATAGGTTCAGAGTATGAGACTGTAAAAAAGAACTCTTTGAATGGACAACTTGTAAATCTTGACACATTGTGTATGAATATTAAGCTTGGTAGTTTAGAAAAAAATACTGAAATTAACATGTTAGCCCATACAACACAAAAAGTAACATGGAATAAGAGACCAGTGGACTGGGCAGTGTATTGTGATCAGTGGTAGCATTACAAGGAAATCCATCAATAGGACACAGCCATAGAATTGATCGTTAAATCGGAATAGATTTTTTAGAGTTAAACAGATCATTGAATGAAGTATATGGACAGGAAGGGTCACCCTCAGCCAGCTTGACTCCTTAAGGTTGGACATGTTTCGGGTCGGTACCAATCAAGGAAGACGAAATAGATTATTTACATTTCAGATAGACTCTGAGAATAAAAATGATGTTATAAATGAGACTCTAAAGAGATTTTAAGAATTGCAATAAATTGAGAGTAAGCTGAGAAACAGCATGGCTCTTTCTGACGGGAACATAATAAAAATGATCAAAAGTGAAATAGTGTATGATGCAGAAAGCAATAGATACCAGGTTTCAGTGCCATAGTTTGGAAATAATAGTGAATTGAAAAAAAAACACTATGAAATGGCGTTTGATAATTAAAAAAACACAGATTTAAAACTAAATGCAAAAAAGTGATCTAAAAGCATACTGTGGTGACATCATTGATAGTCCTGAAAAGAATTATATATATTTCTTCACTTACGGAAAGAGATATTAAAAGATGATCTCTTTGAAGTATTGCTCAGAAACGCTTTTGTCATAATGTGCAAGTAGGAATGTCACACCTCCAGATAGTCTGTGAGAAAGTCCTTCTTAATACACTCCTTTTAGTTATTTTCATGTCTGATCTGGAGACTATATAGATGTAGGTGTATTCATCCAAATTTGACTGCCAACTTAAGCCTAACGTTTTAACTGTTAGAAATTCACTTTCTGGCATGTTTATCTGCAAGTCACTATTTCTACAGGAATTTGATTGAATACTTCTATGGAATTCAATAGCTATTCCCAACATCCACCTGCCTTTCCCCAACAACCATTCAATCTTTTGTATAATTTAATCGTTTAGTACAAATATCGCATTGGGTAACAAAGTTTATGGTTTATGATTGTCATGAAAATACATTTCACGGTTGGACAAATTTGACATTAGCTAAATTATCGGGTATATATTGGGTTATATATGAGCCCGTAAAGAAATAAGAAATTGTGAAAATTAGTGTGCTAAATGCAAATGTAGCAAGGCACAAAGCTCAGAACAGATTATGGGCGCATTGTCAGGTAAACGCTTGGGACAATCGATGCGAGCACGTACAAAAACCGGCCAATTCATTACAAAACAAGGCCATGGAAAATAAGATTTAAGCTTTATCGTTGTGTTTTACATGTTTAACAGAGCTGTGTTTCTTGAAATAGAATATAGCTTGGACACTAATTCTACTCTCAACGCATTTAACATATTTATCAGCCGTAGAGGTGTACTAAATGAAATTTTATTTGACAATGGGACAAATTGTGTCGTTTGTGTTAACAAATACAAAGATCTGTACAAGAAACTTGATCAAAATGCTATCGTTAAAAGTGTTGTAAATACAAAAAAAAATGAGGGGAATTTTATTTCGCCAATTGTACAACATTTTGGCTATGATGAACTCGGCAAAGAAACCCAAAGGATCACACTGTATTTACACCCAATCACTTCTTGACTGGCCGGCTTGGTGAACAGTCAGCTCCCGATATTATTGACAACGATCATTATTAAGTTAAAAAGCGTTTGCAGTATGTCCAGACACTCCTTCGTTATTTCTGGAAGCGTTGGCTAAGAGAATATTTGCCAAATCTGGGATCTTGATCTAAGTGGTTTCAAACTTCACGCAACTTCAAAGCCAAATTATAATGTTTTAATCTTTGACCCAGACACATCCCAGGGACATAGGCTTCTAGGTCGTGAAAGAAAATTGTTCCATGGTCCAGATGTACATCAAGTTAGGAGGAGTGTATTTCGACGAAGAATTTAGTCGCAAAATCAAACAATGTTGTCAGTATCTCATTTGTGCAAAAAAGTACGTCAGAAAAAAAATGTGTAAAGTGACAATAAATGTAAAGAAGGGAAATTTTAAAGGGCATGATAATCCACAGTGCCTTGTTCTAAGATTAATTTGGTTTTGAACAAGAAACCCAACGTTTAAGAGGCAAAGTGCTAAGGGACACAATAATCTCTAGTGCCTTCGCATGATAATATCTAGTGTTTCATAAATCATATATATCAGAATGAAAGTACTCAAAAGATGGTGCTTGACTTGTTGAAATCTATAATCCATTGGCATATGTTAATAAAAAAGCCTTTTTTTAGGTTTAATCTTAGAAATTATTGATTTTGTTGACAAATGTTTTTTATTGCATTTTTTAAAATTAAAGTTAAATGAAACTGGTGGAAACTGATGGCTGCTCGAATAAAATTATGTATTAAAACAATTTGACATTTTTTTTGTTTCAGAACCGATTTTTACTGCTTGCATAATTGGTACCGTGTTCCAGTCAGAGAATGTTATGTTTTAATAAACATGATTTCGTGCCATTTGCCTTTGTGTTAAAGAATGCAATCAAGCTGATTAGGTGTTGAATAGAAATATATTCCGCTTGAGCTTTCCTTCTGAGAAAGGCTTGTCCAAACAAGCATCCCAATTTTCGTACTGTTGACAAACATGTAATTCATACTTAGAATAAGCAAAAAACTACAAAATTCATTTTACAATTGTTTTGACTCAATAATGTCTTCAAAAAAGAGGCATCCGTTGCTACGTGGTCTTTCTCCACAAGTAAAGCCGGAAAGTCGCCATATAACATACTGGATATAATATGTTGGTGCGACGTAAAATTGCTCTTACACCTTGCTCTTATTGGAATTTTATATTTTATATAGCTGAAATCTACCACTGAACATACATCAAAGTTTAAGATTGTTTAAAAACATATTGTTTTTTTAATCTTTTATCGACGTTTCGAGCAAGATTTGGCTTGAATTATGTCAACATGTACTATAAAGGAATACTGCTGGCATTTCAGGAGGTAACGATTTACAATTGTATTAAAAAATCTTACCGAGTGTAACTGGACATTCTGTGATTGAACTATGTTTCCATTTACCATCTTCACATCTAAACTGAGAATCTGATGTACAATTCCAGTTGGTTGAAACAATATTTAAAACTGTCTTGTCAGGAAACGATGTACGGTTCATACTGACTGAGTTATTTTTATCTTTTCCCACAATATCAAACAAGTATTGATTAACAATTGGTCTGGGACACTCCCCTGAAATTCATTTAAATTTATGTTCTTATGTAGTTATTGTTGTGATGAAACAATCGTAACTTTTACTTTCGTATTAAACGGAAAAAGTGATGTTTTATTTATTCATGAAGTGTTGAGAATTGATCACACTTTTTACATTTATTTTTTGACGGTAACGTTTTAATACTACAGATTTTCGACAAAAGCTTGTAAAGGTTTGTACTACAAATATATACCATAACGGGGCTACCAATAATTCTTTATCACTGTTATGGTTTCTTTCTCAAATAAGTAGTGATTTATAAAATACCTTTTTGAAAGCAAAGTCTAACTGATGTGTCATCGGTTTTTCCTTTACAGTAACATTGGCAATTTTTTCCAAGAAATCCAGCTTCAGGACATTCAATTCTAGTGCACCGATCTACGAATGAATATAATATACTTCACAATTGCACAACAACTAATAGTTTGTCAATTTTATACATATATAACAAACTTATCTGTACCGTCTCAATCTCAAAATGGAAATCATTTTATGGACAGCATTCAGCAGTGTTTGAAATAATAAAAATATGAATCACATATGATTTTAGATTTATCAATAGACATCCGTGATCATATGTGTCAGTAGGTATGGTCCTTAGCTTTTTTTAAAGGTTAAACGGACAAGTCAGTCAAACCCTTTCTCAATCATGTACAAACATGATACAATTCAGTAAAGAATGCATTTACACTTCCGGTGCCTATTATGGAACAAACAATGTCATCTTTAAGAGACAATGTCCCAGCTTTAAAAGTTTTAATCCACGCAAGATTATGCGCTTAAAATGAACTCACGATGTGCTGCATTATTCATTATACAATATCAAACATAATGCAACTTTTAATGTACCCTCGAATATCAGGTTTGTTGTCCATTGTACAATATGGTCATTGAATTGGCAAGTATTTAAGAGTGTATATCGCAAATGACATGAAACAAATCGTTATACAAGTAGTAAGCAATTCGACGTATTGAATGCCTGATTAATGTTAAAAGAAAAACCCATCAATATCAGTTATGGTACATATTTGAAAACAGAAAATGTTCGGCACTGAAATAAAGTGCTTAAATGTATATTTTTATATGTGTAAAATGTTTAGTTAGTTAATGGAAACATTTTTCCATCCTTTGTTCGCAGAATGCAAGATTGATTTATATTTCAGAAAAGCCAGTGTTAATGACATCATATTAAGTTAAAACTGCACATACTTACCTGCACATTTATACATAACATTCAAAGTTCTATAATCTTGAAAACTTGGATGTTTGGCCTTTCCTATTTTAGATTGAAACTTATCATTCGATGTTTCTATTGTAATAAGGTTTGCTGATTTATTCCTTGAGAAAAACTGAAAACAGATGTGTTTGAAAATTAAATAAAAACATCTTACCCAGAAAAGCAATTTCATTTTATATTACCTAAAAATAGACATTATAATTATACTTAGTGTATTACATTTTATAAGCGACAAAGATCATCATTTATAATCACATTAAGAACGTCATCGTGCATTCAAAATAAGATTATAAATAAATATTGTATTATGAGGATAAGTAATGAGTTCCTGACATTATAAAACTATCTGTTAAGCCATGTATTTACTTAAACATATAAACATATAAAACATTAAGAAAGCAATTTCCTTATCATAAAACATGCTTCTGACTTTGGTTTGGTGTTACAAAGGGGGTGTTAACAGGGTTTTCTTGGAACCGAGTAAACTGTAGAAAACCTGTCAGATACGTAGGAAATGTTTAAACCGACAGTTATATAAATACATGTTAAACAGTCGGTCAAACAATATCACTTTACAATAAAAATGTTTGAATCCTTTATTACGAACAAAATACAGTTGATTATTTTTAAAGGATATTTCCAACAACAAACTAAATTATTTTTTTATCATGAAGAACAAATCAAAAAGTATATTTTTACTGAAACAACAACAACAAAAGGTAACATTTAAATAAAATGAATCAAACGTAGCATGAACATTTCATTTATGTATTTTATATTTTGTTTCAATCATAACGAATGAATTGCAATTACACTTACATATTGTCCGTAGTGCATAATACTCAAATAATCATAATTAGAGTCGAAATTTGCTTTTTTTTGTTTCTGAAAACTTTCTTCTCTTCCGGGTTCAATATTTTCATTGTGTATTTTAATGTAGTCATCCCTATCCCAACGGTTATGTTCATGGTAGAATCCCAAGGCATGTCCTATTTCATGAACAATTATCTCTGTCTGAAATGAATATTTTATTATCATAGAAATTTATCTTATAAGCACATGTGATACATTTATATTACTGAACATTAAACAATGTTCACTTCAAAAGTTTAGTTACATTTACAATAACATTACATTAATTAAGTAACATTTGAGGCCAGTTTTAACCAGTCACTCCCACAATTTTTTTTAATTTGTGACAGTGCTTTCTATTCATTCCAACAATTTTGTATGAAAATCAACATTAAATTTAAATCGAAAGTAATACGAGAAGTGTTCCTGGCTCTGCTTTGAACGCTTGTCAAGCCGGTACACAAACGGTGTACATGCTTCCGACTACACGAGCATACTATCGTCAGCTGTCTGCAAGCGCTCGTTTAAAAGACATTTAATTTGTAATAAAACTATGCATAGTTGTTGTTGCCCTCATTTCCTATCTTATATAATGTAAAATATAAATATTTTAATTGAGCGGTCAATTTGGGTCTCAAGAAAGTAACGATTTTGAAACGAGAATTATAGTATTAGGTCCCAGATCAAAAGGCAAAACAAGAGCGCAAACATATGCTTGGCTCAGGTCGTGTATTAGTTGGGCTGTTTACATTTTGGCGTCTGCAATCTTTACTTTATTGACTTGGTATACGGTATTTTGCATATATATAAAAGTTGTTTGAAATCCAGTTTTATCGTTGTAACAGATGTCCTATTGGTGTTTAAATATTACAATATTTCTAATAGAGTGTTTACAGTGGCGTATCACGTTAGGGGCAGGATCTGACCCCAAGCGTCTGTGACAATTGTTCCAAAAAGTTAATTTAATGGATAAGCATATAATTAACTTTCACGTATCAGTAATAGGCGATAAACAATAATGAGTAAAGTTTCCCTAGAATGTTGTGGAGATTTAAAGAAGAGATGTCACTGAAAGGTGACTTATGTCCACGAAAGGAAGCTTTGCCATAAATCCGCAAGATATGCCACAATACGGTAATATACGCCCAACCGCCTTTGATAAATATTATTCCTAAAATGTCATTGAAATTCCATTAAAAGTGTAGAAGAAATAGTCTCAACAATTTTTTCAAACACAATCATCATCACTAGCCCATAACTATGCGAAATTATTTCATTACCAAAATCATGGCACATTGCACAACTAGGCTTACAAAAATCATGGCTACATGCAAACAATTATATAAATGCTTACTGAATTTCCAAATTAGTTTTGGAGATGGAGGGTGGCAAAGTACTTCCGGTTATTCAAAAAGTAAAGGCGCAAATTTTGTTGATGTAAATTCATGGATTAAGTATATTTGTAACGTGGGATAGAACGATCAAGTGATAAAAAGCAATATTTGGATAAATATTTGGATAAGATAAAATGTGAAAGTGTTATATATCGGTGGGATTAAGATATAATTGTGATATTCAAAACAAGACGGTTACCCCACCCACACCATCAAACAATTGAACTATATTTGAGCCATCAAATGCCTGCAAAGACAACAAAGACAACAATCAAGAGGAAACGAAATAAATCTTCTCCAGATCAGAAAAACTCTCAAGTAAGTCAAGTAAGTCTAATTAAAAGACATAAACTCACGTTTCAATCAGACACAGACTCTGAATATCTTAAAAAGATTACATGATTTGTGTGCACAAAGGAAGATTTGGAAGAGGTAGTGGGCAAAATGTTCCAAAAACTAAAGGTAGAACTTGTCAATGAATTTAAAGGGAGCTTACAAACGATGTTGAGAAAATCGATGAATCTAAAACTAAATCTCTTCAAACAGAAATCCTAGAGTTGAGAGGTGAAATAGATCATATTCGTAAATGTGTCCGAACTGCCAATAGTTAAAATGATGATCTAGAACAATATAGGAGGAGAATGATGCTAACAGTATCAAATATTCCTGGTGATACAGGAAATTCTCAAGAGAATGTAGAAGAAAAGATACTGCAATATGCTAATAATAATCTGGAACTCAACCTAACAACAGATGACATTGACAGAGCGCACCGATTGGGCAAGCACAACAGTGACATGGAAAGAAACAGGCGGGTGATTGTAAAATTCACCAATTCAAAGGCACGCCAACAGGTCTTCGATGCTAGGAAAAAACCGGAAATGGCATCTTCGTACAAGAGTGCCTGACCAGAAAACGAGAAAGCATCGCTTATGAAGCCAGGAAACTTAAAAGGGAACACAAACTAGTAAATACATGGGTTGCAGGTGGTAACATTTATGGAATAATGTGTGTTAAAAACAAGGAGACAAAGATTATGATCAGAAGTATGGAAGCGATTCAACAAATCAGAGAAGGTATTCTACCAAAATAGCAAAAACCATCATATCCATAGACAATTACAAAGACAAACAAAGTAATAAAACATATATGGCATTTAAATGTCAAATAGTCAAACAGTCACGTTCTTGTTTGTTTACATTCTATTTATAGCGATACGGATTATAGCTATTTATAACTTATGCATTTTTAAATACCTGGTTTACCAATTGTAAAATTAGACAGTTATTCTAAAAATAGATTATTCGGCTACCTGTCACAGGTGAACAGTATGGTTTACAGTCCATGTTAATATTCTTTATATTTTTTCTTCTTTTTATACTCAAAAATTAAACAGATCCTTTTGAAAAGTCAGTTATCACTGTGCAAACATACTCATGATCAAACATGTATTGTACCTCATACATTTTAATAGGTAGATATGAAACAATTTTGAAGTTAATGTTATCGCGCGAGCGGATCTTGTGCAGTATTGTCATGATAAATACTATTCATGCACTTACTATAGACGTTTCCTTTCTTTTTTGATGATTCATATTAAAGTTTTTTTGTTTTTGTCTTAATTTCTTTCGTTTTTTTTTCAAATAAATATACTGTAAACTTTTTTTTTTTGAAAACATAATAGAAAAAGACAACAAGAAACTGCAATAACTGTTTATGTATGGCCTTACATCGATATGCTTGAACGAGCGAATAAGGCGTGATTTTTCAGCATGTACAGAGTTTTCTTCTTTTTTTTTCCTTTACATGTAAACAAGATATGTTTGTAAAACATGTATGCCCCCTATCAGCAGCCAATTAGTCATGTGATAAGGTTATTATGCATGACTTCTGACCCAGTGATCAAACAATTAATAAGGGTTATAAAGTATCTACTGGTCATGACCTTGACCTTTGACCCCTTGACCCAAAACTCAATAGGGGTCATCTGCTGGTCACGACCAATCATCAAACAAAGTTTGAAGTTCCTAGGCCTAGGCGTTTTTAGTAAATTGATTCAGAAACCGTTTTTACCTACAAGGTCAATGTGACCTTGACCATTGACCCCTTGACCCCAAAATCAATAGGGGTCATCTGCTGGTCATGACCAATCACCATGCCAAGTTTGAAGTTCTTAGGCCTAAGGGTTCTCTTATTATTGATCGGAACCGTTTTAACATACAAGGTCAATTGTGACCTTGACCTTTGACCCCAAAATCAATAGGGGTCATCTGCTGGTCATGACCAATCACCATGCCAAGTTTGAAGTTTCTAGGCCGAAGCGTTCTTTAGTTATTGATCAGAAACCGTTTTTACTTACAAGGTCATTGTGACCTTGACCGTTGACCCCTTGATCCCAAAATCAATAGGAGTAATCTGCTGGTCATGACAAATCACCATACCAAGTTTGAAGTTCCTAGGCCTAAGCGTTCTTGAATTATTGATCAGAAAACCGTTTTTACTTAAAAAGGTCAATGTGACCTTGACCTTTGACCCCTTCACCTAAAACTCAATAGGGGTCATCTGCTGGTCATGACCAATCATCACACAAAGTTTGAAGTTCCTAGGCCTAAGCGTTTTTAGTTAATTGATCGGAAACCGTTTTTACCTACAAGGTCAATGTGACCTTGACCTTTGACCCCTTGACCCCAAAATCAATAGGTCATCTGCTGGTCATGACCAATCACCATACCAAGTTTGAAGTTCCTAGGCATAAGGGTTCTTAAGTTATTGGTCGGAAAGCATTTTTACGTACAAGGTCAATGTGACTTGCCCTTTAACCCCTTAACCCCAAAATCAATAGGGGTCCATCTGCTGGTCATGACCAATCACCATACCAAGTTTGAAGTTCCTAGGCCTAAGGGTTTCTTTAGTTATTGATCGGAAACCATTTTTACCTAAGAGGTCAATGTGACCTTGACCTTTGACTTCTAGACCCCAAAAATCAATAGGGGTCATCTACTGATCATGACCAATCACCATCTCAAAGTTTGCAGTCCCTAGGCTAAGGGTTTCTTTCATTATTGATCGGAAAACCGTTTTTACCTACAAGGTCAATGTGACCTTGACCTTTGACCCTTAACGCCAAAATCAATAGGGGTCATCTGATTGGTCATAACCAATCACCATACCAAGTTTGAAGTTCCTAGGCCTAAGGGTTCTTTTGTTATTGATCAGAAACCGTTTTAATTAAAAGGTCAATGTGACCTTGACCTTTGACCCCTTGACCCCAAAATCTATACGGGTCATCTACTGATTATGACCAATCACCATACCAAGTTTGAAGTTCCTAGGCCTTAAGGTTCTTTAGTTTATTGATCGGAAACCGTTTTTACCTACAAGGTCAATGTGACCTTGACCTTTGACCCCTTGACCCCAAAATCAATAGGGGTCATCTACTGATCATGACCAATCACCATACCAAGTTTGAAGTTCCTAGGCCTAAGGGTTCTTTTGTTATTGATCAGAAACCGTTTTTTTTTAAAAGGTCAATGTGACCTTGACCTTTGACCCCTTGACCCCAAAATCTATACGGGTCATCTACTGATCATGACCAATCACCATACCAAGTTTGAAGTTCCTAGGCCTTAAGGTTCTTTAGTTATTGATCGGAAACCGTTTTTGCTTACAAGGTCAATGTGACCTTGACCTTTGACCCCTTGACCCAAAAAATCAATAGGGTCATCTACTGATCATGACCAATCACCATACCAAGTTTGAAGTTCCTAGGCCTTAAGGTTCTTTTAGTTATTGATTGGAAACCGTTTTTGCTTTTAAGGTCAATGTGACCTTGACCTTTGACCCCATTGACCCCAAAACTCAATAGGGGTCATCAACTGGTCATGACCAAATCACCATACCAAGTTTGAAGTTCTAGGCCTTAAGGTTCTTATAGTTATTGATCAGAAACTGTTTTTGCTTTCAAGGTCAATGTGACCTTGACCTTTGACCCCTTGACTCCAAAAATCAATAGGGGTCATCTACTGGTCATGACCAAATCACCATACCAAGTTTGAAGTTCCTAGGCCTTAAGGTTCTTAAGTTATTGATCGGAAACCGTTTTTGCTTTCAAGGTCAATGTGACCTTGACCTTTGACCCCTTGACCCAAAATCAATAGGGGTCATCTACTGGTCATGACCAATCACCATACCAAGTTTGAAGTTCCTAGGCCTTAAGGTTTCTTTAGTTATTGATCGGAAACCGTTTTTGCTTTCAAGGTCAATGTGACCTTGACCTTTGACCCCTTGACCCCAAATTATCAATAGGGGTCATCTACTGGTCATGACCAATCACCATACCAAGTTTGAAGTTCCTAGGCCTAAGGGGTTCTTTAGTTATCACTCGGAAACCATTGGTCTACGGACCGACGGACGACGGACCGACAGTGCAAAGCAATATACCCCCTTTTTTTCAAAATGGGGGCATAAAAATGAGTTTTGTTCATGTGTTGTTTTTTCTGTTCTATTTGAGCAAGAAAGCGTTAATTTTTTTAATAATAAGATAAAATATCTTGATAGGTCTAGTTTAGAAAGAAAGTATATAGATTTATCTGGTTAATTCTTCTATTCTTCGCCTTAATCGGGAAGAAGGAATTTTAATTTCAGTGGGATGGTTAGACTCACTGGGTAAAATATGGTATACAATATCCTGTGAAGCTACCAGTATGAATTTCTATTACTGTCTATCCGGCTATATTATTTTATTATAATATTATATTTTTGTGTATTTATAACTAAGTGACCTGTAATACTTTTTAGGTGTCAAACAAAAATACAATTATTTTTATTTTTTTGTAACACAAAATTAACTTTTTTTGTTATGTTTCCCCGTGTTTATTCAAACAAGGCTGAAATATTAAAAAAAATATTAAAAATATTGCATCTAATATATTTATTATAATAAGCCTAAACGTACCATTTTCTGAATTTTCTTCGTATGTTGTTAATCATATTTTGTTGTTTTAATTAATTTTTCAATTTCTTTTCCTTCTAAAATTGTTGCTGTATACTTGTTGTTGTGGTGTCGGTCGTCACCAGTTGCTCTCCATAAAATTTAAAAATAACGATCCCCCATTATTGCCTGCCTGCCACTTACATACCGAAACGATGATAGCTAAAGACTTATTGTTATGGCGGGCAATTGCGGGGTCATGTGATAACTCATATGAGATTACTCATGATGTAAGACGTATGTACAACAATAGTCTCCATTTTATTACAGGTTTTATTACATTTTTACTTTTTTATTCTACTACTAAGAGCAGGCGACATTGAGTAAACTCCAGGCCCCGAGATTAGTTATGAAAATTGTTTAACTATATACCATCAAAACATTCGTGGCATTAGAAGTAAACTAGACTTTGTAAATGACAACTTTCTCAATTATGATATTTTGTGTTTTTACGGAAACAATGTTGGATGCAAATGTTCAAGATAACAAATTAATTTACCCGGGGTTCGATCATATGTTTCGTAAGCATATTTCATGTCGTGCTGGGGGGTTATTAACTTATGTTTCCGCTTTTTTAAGACCAAAACGTGTAGATGTTTTGGAAAACATCCTTCCAGAATCGCTTTGGATAGAAATTAAAGACAAAAAACATTCATATCTATTATGAACTTTAATAAGGCCCCCTCATAGTACGGTCGATTTTTGGGATAAATTAAATAGGTGTCTCGAACTTGCTCTATAGATGCAAAACCACATAGTCATGGTAGGAGATATAAATGAAGACCAGCTGAATATTCGAATCATAAATTTTCGAGACGTATTTTATTGAACAATATGACCAACGTTATTCAGGTACAACTCGTGTTACACCAACTACCAGTACAATTTTATTGATCCTAAAGCAACACAAATAGCATTCATGTTTTAGATTCGGGAAATTTTTCGAAACGCCAAACGAAAATAAGTGATCATTTCGGCACCTACATTTTTTTCAAAATTGAATTTGATTCAAATAAAACCATTTAAAAGAAGAGTATGGAACTACAAATAACGCTGATTTTAATAAATTTAATACCCTTATTCCGTGATTTCGTGATTTCGATTGGTCGTTCATTATCAGTGAAAATATTGATCTTGCATAAACACTTTTTTACATATTGCTAAGCGATGCATTCCTACGTATATAGCGTTGTAGGCCTAAAGATAAACCTTGGTTTAATTCCGAAATTTCGAAAAAACTTCGCGACTTAGGGATAGACAATTTCAAAAGCATTGAATTCAAATAACGTACATGACTGGAAATAAATACAAAAAATAATTACAAAAAAAGGTTAATCTCTTCCTTCGTT